>NW_028297171.1:5096212-5355957 GCF_055798465.1 Pogonomyrmex barbatus | reverse complement strand
CAATTGCACGATCGAAAACTATTCAAATATTTAAAATACCGCGACAATTAATATATTGCATAAAAAGTTCACAATTTTGCGAATCAGTTTCCACTCCTCCCATTACTTTTTCGTTATTATCTCGCCTAAAAAAAAACGTCGCTTTTGCCCACGTTTATTTTTCGAGAAGCGAAATGCTTTAAATTTACAGTAAAATTTAATAACTCGCCGAACGCAGAGGGAATTTATATTTTTGTTAATTAATGCACGCGGCTCGCATATCTAATTTATCCCTGTTTTTCTTTGCGAGTTAAAAATTAAACATTCAAGTAGGATTAAATGGCGGGATATTTTTATCTAATCAACAGGTACTTTTTCAGAGTGATGTCATAACGTTGTTGAACATTACAGTGGAATTCGACTGTCGTCATCGATTGCATCGCATAAATAAATATCTTGTCTAATTCCATCATGAATTTTCGATGATCGATGGTATCGCGCGAGTATGCTAAACTCTGTCAGAACGGCCGATTAATCGATAACAGTATTTATTTACAGACAATTGTATGTTTAACTGCCGTATATCATTGTGCGTTCTGCGCTATTCTTGTTCGCAACTACATTATTTATTGGCGATACCAAAACGCAAAATTCTGAACAATTCTAAATGTCAACAATGTTAAAGTTTAGTGATTAAAAAAAAAAGAAGTAAAAATCCAGAGTAAAATTCGTGTATTTTTATATCGCGTATTTTTATATTATACACTTTTAATTGTAGTTTTAATAAAATTGTTTATTGTTCTCGTGCCGATCAGAAATTGTACGAATCGAACAAGCTACAATTTTTTCATTAATTTCAGATGGATTTTACGCCATTAGGATTTTGATTAGAAGCTCAGCTGTTAGGTCTCTCACTCTCGCTGTAAATTGTAGTTTATGTCTACTTCACGATTTATTTCTGTTGCGAAAAGATCATTGTGAGTCTTTATTGCCCATTGTGAAGAATAGTTTGCAGATGCCAGTAACACTTCCGTCTATTACATATCTTTCAAATATACTTGAAAACATGTGTTATGTGCACAGAATATCTCACAGTTTTAACGTATTATTATAACGTATAGTTACAATATATATGTAAAATAAGTTTCGTGCAAACTTTAATGAAATAAATCAAAATTTTGTAGATTCATGCAAAATTCATTTAAATCCATTTTCATTTTATTTTTTATATTTAGTTTTTTTTAGGATATAGAATATAGAATATCTACTATAAATTTTACAATTTTTAAATATTGTTAAATATTATAGCAGTTAAGATTATGAAGTTATTCGAAAATTTATTATATATTAAAATAGAAAATCTCATTATAAATTTACTGTTAAATATATGATATTACCCAATAGTATCTTTGGCATTTGTAATTGTTTTAAAGTTTAAAAATTTTTAAATTTAAAAAATTCTAATTTTTAAGGTATATACCACGATTCCATCTAGAGACTATCGACTTTACACTTGTCAATACGAGACAACAGAATACTCGCATTACGCATGCATCTCAACGTAGCTTTGGGTTGCAGCCTCACGAATGCTCGGAGATTTTTAGAACAACACGAGATCCTTCGTGCCTTCGTCTCCCTCAGAGTCTCCTCGGAGTTCTCCCCGCCTTCTTTCTCTCTCTTTTTCTCTTTCTCTCGCGAGAATTACGAAATCCCCTAACACGTCGCGTATAATGCACGCCGGGATGATGCGGATACGCGTACGCGTGCATGCATGAGCACATGCGTGCGTGTTTCATGTCTTGTTGCTCGTTCGCGCGCGATCGAGTTTACTCGCTCGCGCTCGCACGTCGGTATGAGCGCATGTCGGATCGCTGAAATTTAATTTGTCCCGACGCAAAACTAGTTCCGTCTCCATTTTCTACGCTATTCCTGAAACACGCAGTCTCGAGGATAAGCAGGATGTCGCAGCAAAAAGCGGAAATCGCGAAAAATGAGAAGCGATATCAAAGATAAATCCGAACAAACTTTTCTTCATTTCCTAAGTAATTTACGATCTCGCGAGGAAGAAATGCGATAATAATTTATTCATCAAATTTGTATACGATAAGCAAGTAAAAATGACCTGTATCAACAACAACAATCAATATTTTGAAATGAAAAAGGATGAAAAAGGATGAAAAAAATTATTTCCTTCCTTTAGATATATCTCTTTGTTTTTTTAACAAAGTATATTTGTCCAGTGATACTTATATATGCATACAATTTAGTATCCTATGATATTTATTATGCGCTGAAGCAAAAGCATATGCATTCGTAACAATGTAAAATCTTTTAAATCTTTCAAAATGGCTAGCCGATCTCTGTGCACGTAAGTTCATAAATCGGAAATAGACGGCATCGCTTTGTTTCCAGCCAAATTTTTAAATATTTCATTTTTCTGTCCCTAAATAAAATAGCAACGTTGTTACCGTCGGTCTTTGCACGTATCGAGAAGTTTTGCGAACGAATCGAGAATGCTCGGCTAAGTATACAATTCGTGAGAAAGAATACTTGTTATGTGCATTACCTATAGTAACAATAATGGGAATAATATTCATTATATATTTATGTATCAAAAATAAAATAGGGGTTATTGTTCTGAATTTAATCAATTACGTTTGAAAATGTCAATATTCTATAATTATTTAAATGGCTTCTTTATTCTCAAATATAAATGTCATTATTTGTGATGAATTATGAGTCTAATATTATATGTCATATTTCTATTGATAATAAATATCCAAATGGAAAAAGAATAAAGAAGGTAATAAAATTCATATAATTTTAAAAGATTTTTATTCAATAAAAAATGTCATGTTATATTATTTCCCACGAAGTTATCTTTCTACGTGTATCTATTAATAACAAATAAAATGTTTGTATTGTGAGTTTTTTCGGCTATGTTAAATTAAAGAATTGATAAAGACGATGAGCTATCTAATATTTCATTAATAATTAAAGATGATAATTAAATCAGTAATTGAAAATTAATTAAAATATGAGAGTTTTTACGTGAGAAATGATTAGGGATTCTTTTTAACGGATAACGACGAAAAGGTGAGAATAAAAGCAAATCGAGAAGCAAATAAAGTTTGTCACTGGAGGAAGAGTATCGATATTAGCACACTATCGATACGCCTCTGCATCTCCGATGTTTCTATCCGAAGATCTTTCTGCATACGCTTGATGCATACGCGAAGGACGCATCCAAGGGTACGTATCCTTGGATGCATTCTCGCGGAGGCTAATGTACGAACATTCGTGCATTCGTTCCCCGTTTTATTTATTCGTACTTTTATTTCCGAGATAAACTCTCCCTCTTGCCTTCCGTCCACGGCGTCTTCCTTCCAGCAGATTTCCGTCTTATTGTGTCGCATAGCGTTTCCCTCTGATAAGAGAAACGCTCGTGAAAAGCAGCGTTCGAAGAAAGAAGAAACGCGTTGGCGTTTCTGTCTGAGAGATTTCGTTAAAAAAAATGCGTACGCGTTAGCGGAATAATAACAATAAAAACTGAAGGGAGGACGGAATAAGACTAAAATAAATTAACAACAAAAGAAGTACGGAGAGAGAATAACAATTTAAGTAGTAATAAAAATAAAAGCGCTAAAGAAGTAATAAAGTTGATGCGTGATTCAATTTAAAGAAATAGATACACGAATGTATTTCATATTATGATCGAGTTTAAACTTATTTTTTTTTTTCAATATTTCTAAATATATATCTCTATATGTTTCGCAATTTCTAAAAAAAACATGCATGGAGAGATTTCGCGAAGCTGCATAGATTTTTCGCGTTTATGCACAAATATTTGCACGAATATGATTATCAAGAATCTTAATTGATGTAAAACACTTACCTTGATTAACGCGTTACAGAGATCTCCCGATGATACTCCTCAATTTGAGATGATTCCGAAGCGAATATCTTCCTCGAAAATATATCACATTTTCGGAGAAATTTATATCGTCTGTAAACAAGAAGCAATGCGATCAATTATAATTACGCGCGATTTCATTCGACAGGATAAGCGCGATTTTTCCATCACTTTCTATTTGTTTTTCAACCAAAAATTTTGCGAAAATCATCGAATCAATATTCACGGCGATTCGCGATTCGAAGTTATATGTGAACAATGAAGAACGGTTAATTACAATAGTAAGTAATAGTAATTACAAATTATATATCCAACATTTTCAATATATATAAGTGCGAGTTGGCTTCAATAAATAAAAGTAGATAAGTTGACGAGTAAAACTATAACATAGCACATTTAATGCATTTCTCTCTTTTATTAAAAATCTACACATATGATTCACTTGCGTAAGAAATGAAAATTGCGGAGATATCGTGATCAGGTGTGATTGTTTAGACGGCACGATGATAACTGAAGGTCGGATTGTTTACGTGTATTGTGAAGTCTTGTATTGTAAAAGACTTGCGTGAAGCCGAAGGTTAACGTTCGCGCGGCGCACGATTGTTTTTGTTACAAAATATAACTGAATGTCGACGCAGATCGAATTAGGAGCGAGAAGTCGACAATTTGATGTATCGAATTTTCGAATCAGAATATTAACACATTAGAATTATATATTAAATAATATGATACAAAGTAATGCCTGACACTTGATTTGACTTTGATTTATCTTCATAAGCAAAAGATGCGCGAATTAAATCGGAAATATGAAAAGTTTTGCTGAAGAAAAAATTTGATCGGATTTAGATTTGAAAATAATTTTGTTGAATTATCAAAATAGTTATAAATAAAACACTTAATAAGAATATAATATGCAGAAATTTTTTTTTCATATTTTAGCAATCGGTTTAACGTTTCACGTTTATTATTTTGATAGTCTAACAAAATTATTTTCAGATTTATATGTAGTTTTATATGTTTTAATTAAACTGTTCTCTCCTCCCGTGTGTGATTTCTATTTCTACAGTTTATTTCGGGAATCTTCTCGATATTTAATATTAAATTATTTGGATGGTACAACAAAGATCTGTGCATCCGGTTAAATTTTTAAGATGTTTAAGATTTTTCAGCGAACTTGTTTTTCCCGTGTAAACGTGATTCACTTACGACGCGCAAGAAATGCGAAAACGTGAAGATATCTTGATTACGTGCAAATGCTTGGATGGATGCAGTGATAACAGAGGTCCGGATTACGTACTTGTATTTCTGACTGCGCGAATGTGAAGGTTAATGTACGATTACGTCCGACACGGACGTCCGTTAAGTCACACGTTACAAGAATATTTCATAATAATCGCGAAAAAGATAATACGCATAATAATATATGTAATTCAATATTCTTTGAGATACTAATTTGCATTACTTTTGTCCTCGCGAAATGAAATTCGTGAAACAGAAGATAATAATAATGACAAAAAAATGTACTTGCTACTGGATTATTCCCGGATGTTTCATATCCACCGTCGATTTAACTTCCGATATATTATTAGATTATATTTCAATATTATTTAACTCGCTGTGATATTCAATATTCTTAATATAATAATGCGCAAATAAAAAATTGTAGAGATACGCATGCGATTTGCTTTTGCGCAAAAAAGACAAGTACGCATCTTTACATAGTTGCGACTTAAACGCTGCGCACCAACTTCACGCGATGTGAATTTGCAATTCGAGTGCATTGACAATGCGACGACGCTCCGAATTTCCAATCGCGATATTAACGCGTTTCTCTGCATCGGAATTGCATTAATTAACTCGATAAAGCTTGTCGATGCTCGATTTGATAATTCCAATATTAATAGGCACTTTTGATCCGTAAAAATTCCCGAATCGTATGACAATAAACTGTGATTGGAAAAGAGGAAAGCGCCGCACCATTTCGCCTTCGCCTTCGTATATTCACATCCTGGTGAATTGCATTGCGCGGTTCGGCAAAAATTCTTAGTCCCGATCTACGATGAATGTAGTAAGTCTTAAGTCTTAAGCAATTGACATATTCACAATTGATTGTTCCTCTTACGTTCAATTGTGAATGGCCAATTTCTTAAGATTAAGTCTTACTATATCTATTGTAGATTGAGACTTACGCCCAGTGTCGTAAAAAACAAAATTAATTTGAACAATTTGAGATTTTAAGCGACCAATTACCGAATGCTAATTTCAGACGATGCAAAAATCTTGAACAATGCAAAAATAATCGATAAAAAAATGCGATGTACCATTTGACAAGATTCCGAAGAGTGAGAATTTTCCTTGAAAACACTTGATGTTTGGGATGTAATTTAATAATTTGCACACGAGAAATATCGCATAATTACTTTTAGATACGATTACATATTTAGCACTCACAGTATATTTGTATCCGCGATTCTTGGAAAGACGCAAGATAAACATGAAAGCGTGAAATTCGATGCAATGCTTTCAATATGTATACATTTCTAACACCCGATACAAAATTTTAAATGCAATATTATATATAAAGTTACACAAATATATAAGTATTAAGCGTTAATATATAATTATATATAATCATATGCATTTTTTTTATATAGACATATTTTATATATAATTATATATAGAAAATTTTTTACTGAATATTAGCTTTCGCAGTTTATTTACAACGTATAAGAAACACGAAAATGTAGAGATCGTGTGTACGCTTAGATGACACAGTGACAGATAATTGAGATTTAGATTGCACGTGTATTTGTATAGAGGTTAACTCTATGTGAAGAGGTTAATGTTCGCGCATCAAACAAGTATATTACGTTACAGGTTATAAAATATATCGCGATTAAATACGATTAATTCGCATAATAACGTAATTGTGCTTGCAATTCGATATTTCTCTGATATTAATTCCCACGTATTTTTCCTGCAAAGTAAAATCCGCGGAGAGAACGGGATAATAATGGACGGGATAAAAATACTTGCCGCTGTATTGTTCCGAGATGCATTAATATTCACCGTCGCTTTTAATATTCCCGTTGCTTAGATTATTTCGATGCTATTTCACACTTCGCGGTATTAATACGCACGCAGGCAATTCACTTTTGTTTTGCAAAGAGGGACGCGATGTGACGCGTCTATGAGGTGACAACGCGACGATTCTACGGCGGCAACTTCACGTGGCTTGAATTTGCAACGAGCGCACTCTCGACAGCCGAATTTAGTGTACGATATTAACGCATCTTGCATTGAAATTGCGCTAATTTACTTGATACGATAACGCAATGCTGGATTGGATAATTCCCCATGTTACTTAATAGCAAATCACATTTCATCCGTAAAAATTCTCCAAGAACTCTCGAGGTGAAAAGCGTCATTCACTTTGCGAACTATTTCCTCTTTGCGTATATATTCATATTGCGGTGAACTGCGTTCGACGGCCGGCGCGGTCAAAATTCTTATGCTTTAGTAAGAATTGTAAAAGCTTGACTGATTCAAATAGTTAATATTGAAAATTTTATGTGTGCAATACGACCGAATGTTACATTCAAACCGTGAGATGTCATCGCCATTGTCATTAAACATCATATTTTCTTTAAATCTAAGAGTATGAATGAATTATTAAAGGCTTACGAAGCATCGTTTGTGTAACATTTATAATTAACAATTTTATATAAATTTCGTGTACAGATGAAATCTTATTAAGAAAAAAATGTTTCACATTCTTGTTTTTTTATTTAATAATCTCTTAAGAGGCACATCAAAATGTGTATTAAATTGCAATATTTCCTGTGTCATGCTATAATTAAGGCGTAATCGTTTTAAAAATGTAAATTTAAAACAGTTTTGAAACAAAAGGTTTTTCAATATATTAAAGAATTCGTGTGAAATAAAGCGTTTAGAAAATTTATATAATATTATATCTAATGACTTTAGTTATGTACGAAATGTGTAGTAGCATGAATACTTGGTATAATAATTAATGAAATCAATTAATGCAACTTGTGACAGAATGCATTAATAATAGTAAAGTTTCCTTGTCGCAAGATCGAATATTTCAATCGGTAATCTGACATTTCTGACGCTAATATATGTTACATATTGTTACTAATTAACGATGCTTATACGATACGTTATCTGTCACTTTCAAATATAATTTTCTTTCTATTTTATATAAAATTTTTGTTGAATATCAATCAATAATAACTTCTCATATGTATGAATTTGTAATATTTGATTATTTTTATATCGAGTATCTCGATTATCATCGTGTCATATTTTATGGATTTTATATCACAAGAATAAGTGAATTAATACCCAAGAATGTTGAATTATATATTACATATATAATTATATATTATATATATTATATATTGCGATTCTTATATAATATTCTTATAAAATATAATTTCACGTTATAAAATATAATTCACGCATTAAATAAAATAATAATAAGACGAATATATTGAGAGTGTAATCGAATTTGTAATAATAATATTCGCTATGTGTATATGTGTAAATTTAATGAATATTGGCGAATGTCGATTGTTATTTCTCAAATAATAATATGTCACACGAATCTAGAATCTTTGTGTTATCTGAGTTAAGATTAACATTTGGTGATTTGTCGCTCGTTATTTAATATCTAATACACATTACATTTGTTTACATAAAATATTTCAATTATTTCAAATCAGACAAGATGTTTTTTATACATTTTTGGACTGAATACTGAATACTGAAAACGATATTGCAAACTAAATTCTTTTAGTTTGTCAGATTTCCAAAAATAATTGAGATTTAATATGGAAAAAATAATTTTTTGTGCTATTTGAAAATTTTTTTATAAAAAAGGTTAACAATATCTTGAAATTTTAATTAGAAATCATGAATATATTGAATTTATGCTTTATAAAATGCATTGCATTAGATTTTATTTTTAAACACCGTTATGAAGAATTTTAATTTAGAGCTAAAATAACAAGAAACACTATGGTTCAAAATAATTTTTTGCTGTAAACTATTAATTGTTTGAATTAATTTTGCTTTTGCGATACTAAAGTATACGAATTTTGACCGCGTGTCGGTTGCACAACGCAATTCGCTGTAACGAGAATAAACACGAAAGCGAAATAGTCCGCAAAATGCAGCGCTTTCCATCATTTATCTTACGAGAAAATTTTTTCGGATCAAATGTGATTTGCGTCTATTAATATTGCAAATGCGAGGTCACGTATCAGACGGGCGTTATCTTTTCAATTTGTTAATTAACGTGACTCTAATGCAGAACGCGAGATCGGGAGTTTGGAGTCGAATGCGCTCGAAGCAAATTCAAACCGCGTGAAGTTTGCCATTTAGTCATCGCGTCGTTGTCACCGCGTAAAGACGTCTGCGTATTGCGTTCTCTCTTCAATATCGAAATATTGAATATGTAATAACATCAAATATGATACAAATGTAGGTAGAGGGAAGATTTAGAGGATTTAAACTCTCCCTGAAATTTAAAGAAAAAGTCAAAGTAAAGTTAAAGTTATAATTTACAAAGTCTAATATTTTCTCAAAATCAGAAATTCGTCGAGGACATATTTCTAAGCTTTAAAATATCTAAAAAAGCAATTCATTAATGCAAAAAAATTGCCGTTGTCAAGTATTATAACAATATTAATAACTCTATCTCTTCCCTTAAAAAATCCTAGATTCCCATGGATATCCATGTCGATACGTTCTGTCTGCAAATACATTTTGAATTATCACATTCGCCATTGTCGTGTTCTTTATTTCGCCGGAATCAATAAGATGGGCGAATTGATGTGCGAACGATATCGAATTGTTTATTACGTGTGTTGGATATCCTTTTTTACGTTTGTGTATCTTTCTACCGTGTAACGACCGTCGGGCGTAAATAATACGCGCGAATGCTTAACCTTCACCTTACGCAGTCACGCGACACAGACTCGTCTCATTCGCTGCCGAGTCATTCAGGCGTTCACACGTAACACCGCAAGTGTCTCCGTGTTTTCGCATTTCTGTCTCACGTCTCGTAAGTAATTCGTCTTTCAATAACGAGAATGATGTGATTGCGTATCGAGAGTGTGAGATCAAATGCCGCGTTATTTTAGCGTATGCTTGCAACTTTTGAACTTGAACAAGAATCGCGCGTGCGAATACATTGAATGTTTAATTATTTCTGATCGTAATGAATCATGATATTTTCAGAATGTCTACTTAAACCTGAAAAGAGATTCTGAGCCTGAGAATTCTCTGATTTTTAAAATAATTTATTAAAACTTCCAGATAAACTGTGAAAGTATTTTTGGATGTATCTTGTAAATAAATATATATTTATTGGGTAAAATCCTTGATATTTTCCATTCATGAAAGTTTATAAATTATAAGATGAAATTAAGAATCACTAGCGTTTCATTAATTATGTTTGAAAAATTTTAAAAGAAATTATAAAGATTCTAAAAAAATAAATATTTCATTGGATAAAGTTTGCAAACTTTATTTTTAAAATCTGTAAGCAAAAAATTATATGATATATAATATAAAGTTCAACTTTTATAAAATAATTAAAATAAATGTCTGATTTAATTTAAAAAATCCTAATACGAAACACCTAACCGAAATTATTGTCTTCAATACTGAATATTAGATTAGTCGTAAAATCAGTATGTTTTGAGGCATAGATTGGATAGATTTTTGATTTTTAAATTTTTTGAGAATTCCCTGATTTTTCTAGACCTAAATAAATTTCTTGAGAATTTCAAGTTTTTCAGATAGTAGACATTCTGATTTTGTTTCTTTATATTATCGAATCGTATCGCGCATCAGTGTTCAGTGTTTTTGAAAAGAGTTTCTCCCAGATCGTCGAATGGATCATCGAGGAATCTTTCCATCTGAATTAAGGTTAGCATAATATTAATTTAAATATTGTTAATTATATGTTAAATTAAATATTGTTCATGTTAATTTAAATATTATTCAGTTATGATTTAAATATTGTAAAGAATATCGTGAAGAGATAAAATTATTAATTATAAGATATAAACGCTAAGAGATTAGTACATTCAAATTTTCACGAATGTGTGACTTATGAATATTTATTATTTAATTAAACAAATTGACTTTACGTACTAAAATATTTTTCAAGTATGCATTTCGCGCAAAGGTTTGAAAAATCGCGGTATGAACATTCGCGTATATGTATTTTTCATACACACATACGTACATACATGCACACACACACACATGAATGTAGTCTACCGCATGTTTCCCCATAGCAACCGAACGACTAAGCCGATTATAACAATCGATATGTCAAAAAAATCACGCATGTGTCCTAGTTATATCGTGGACAATTGCAAATCGTTATCAATTCTATATTCAAAATGGCGTTCGTTAAAATCTCCGAACAATTTGTAAAATCTCAGGTGCCGGGAGTTCAATACGCTAAAAATAGATATACGCATTTAAAATAAAACAAAAAAACAAATATTGTATCTTTCATATGTCTCTTCGAATATTGTAATTCTCGAATAATTTTTTAAACTTACAAAAGAAATCGATTTGCGAGGTGTTTTATAATTCGTGATTTAGTTCGATGAGAGTTTAAAAATTCAAATTAACTTCTTCGTATATATTTTGCAGCCATCGAAAATGGCGCGCGTTTGATTATATCGAATTTCTCTGTAATTTTTGAGAAAGTTAGCCTTGATATCTTTGTGTTAAGACAAAATTTGCACCGAATCAAATAATTCTAGTACGCCATGTATATTAAACGATAGTAATAATAACACATGCAAATGCAACAGGAATCCCGTGCGGTCCGTTGTGGGAATTCCTCGCCGCAAGGGGGTATGGTTTGCGGGGGTGGTTTCCGCTTGTTTAAGCTTGCCGGATTAATTTGGCCGTTGTCGATGGACCGACTCCTCTCACCCTCTCTCTCTCCCTCTTCCAATCCCCTTTTTTTTTCGTTCGCTCGCGAAGATGCGCGCCGGGATTCGTGGCCTTGATTTATGCCGAAATCGACGCCGTTTATTATCAACCTCTCCTCTTTTCCCCTTCCTCGCCGAATGTCCAAACTGTTCCTGGGGCTGCTGAATGTGTGCATGCGTGAAATTGGAAACGCAGACAAGCGTCCATGCAAATTTAACCCGTCCGTCTGTCCGCTATTCGACCCCCTAGCCAACAAAGAAGGAAGTTCCGTATGTACTATTCTCCTCTCTTCGTCCTTGCCAATCCTTGTCCTATCGCCAGTATCCTGTGTCTCGTCGACGGGTTCTCGAGGGAAGATATGGAAGAGAGGAAACCTAGAGAAAGACCAATGTGTGGGATGTTTCGGGAAATGTTAGATGTACTTAGTAGATGAAAAGGAGTAATACAGTAGAGATATGACTCGTATGCATTAAAATGCGCGTAAAATATTTATTAAAATAAATGGACTGAATGAATTGTTAAACATTTCGTTTTACATATTTTATGTTTATTAATATTTACTTTTCATATTTATTTTATAAATACTTCTAAAATAAATATTTATTGCAATAAAATTGAATGTAATGAATAAATTACTAAGTTTTATTTTATTCATAATGTATAAACGCACTGCTGTTTATTCCATATATTTATATAATTTATTTTAATTTTAATATGTCCCAAATTTATCGGATAATCTTTCAATTTTCGATTATTTTCATCTGGCGAAAGTATCGAAAAAAAGATACACGGAAAGAATACTTTTGCTGGCAAATCTAAAAATTTGGCTAGATATAGATCTGAAAATGATTTTGTTGGGCCTTCAAAATTATTATATACGATGTTCAAATTGATTGTTAAAAAATCAAACATTTTTGCAGTATTATCATCATATTTAAGTGTTCTACAAAATAATTTTGATGGGCCAACAAAATTATTTTCAGATTTGTATCTGGTCAAATTTTTAGATTTGCCAGCAAAAGTGTTTTTTCCGTGTAATTTTATAAATATTATTTATAAAATAATAGTAAATATTAGTACTTCTTATTTTCAAAAACTTATTTAATAAAGTTTAAAATATTTCAATTTCAATATCATAATTAAAGTAAACTATTTCAAATTATTTAAAGAATTTGATTTTATCATTTAGCCTTTTCCTTAAGAAGTCTTTGAGAAATCAAATTGCAAAATGCAAGATTTTTTATATCATTTAAGAAAAATTAATTTCAAGTATATTAATCATTTGTGACAAGACAAGAGAAAAAAGATGTATTCTTTCATGTATTCTTTCAAAATATATTTTTTATATTTTTTTCTGTCTTTTCTTTTTTATGTATTCCAAGTCAATGTATCGTGAGAATGTATCGTACAGAATATGAGTGATAAGTAGAGTAGCAATCACTTAGGTTCGCCTAAAGCATAATATCTTACAAAGCAGAATAATGCGTTTATATATTTGCCCACTCAATTGTTAAATGTGGCAAAGTCATATAATGGATGCAAATCTTGTCCTCAATAACAGAGCTCAATTAATTCCAACCGTGTAATTGTTGATTGTATAGCTTCAAATTGCTCGAGTAATTCATTTGCACCCTTAGTAGAGATTTAAGATTTATACAGTTAATATTTAATAAGTAAATATTACATTTATTTTAATATTAAATCTTAATTTTCAATGTCACAAACATATTATTTATTTATTATTTATTAAATAATAAATAAATATAAATATAAAATTAAAATAAATATAAATATAAAATTAGTTTTTATATATAATTATTTTCATGATTTTTGTGCTGAGTTTAAATCTGTATTTTATCGACATTGAAAAAACATAACTTTTTTTTCATTTTGGAAGAAAGTAAAAATAAAACTATTGCAATTTAAATTTCCTAATTAATATTTATTTGTGTAAAATATTTGTAAATCTTCATAATTTTTTAATATTTAGAAATTAAATGATCATTACTTTTAATGATCATTTCGGTAACAAATTTCATTTTGATTATTGGAAAATATTTTAGCATAGCAACTTTTAATCCTAAATAATCTCATTGTGTAAAGTTGCGTAAATTGTTACTCCAGGTGAGTGTTTTTAGTAAACATAGCAATTTGGTAGCTTAGATAATTTTCACAATTCTTGAATTTTGAATATTAAATACTGAGTAATACCATGTTAACGGTATTAATTATTATTAGTTCCATTAGTTTGAAAATTTTAGTATCGCAATTACCGCGATAGATCTTAAATAAATAATCTTATTAATAATAATAAAGTAATAAAGCTATGAATTATTATTCCAGATGAATGCCTTTAATAAACAGGGCAGTTTGGTTTGCTTGGTACGTACATATGTTCTAGATTCAATTAAGTTGTGATTAATGTATCAATAAAGGGGAGTTGCATTTACCTTAATAACTTTTATGTTTTGATCTTTAACTAGTTTCATTATTGTTACAAATAAAAACGATAGCATTTCAAAAGTTTTATCTCATTATTTTAATATGTCATATTTTAAATTTATAATAATGTCGATAGATTAAGATTGAATACTTCAGTGTAATAATCTGTCGTATATGAAAAATTATATTAATTACTCTTGTTATTTTTATTGTCACACTCTGTGAATATTATTCTATTGGACAAAATCAATCAAGATAGTTGTGTTGTAATAGTAGATAAATATAATATTAGAATATTTTTCAGTAATTAAATATAGTATATAATATTTACAAAATTTTTAAAAATGACAATTATTTTTATATTAAATACAATGAATAAGACAAAGGATTTAAATTATCTTGTAATAATTAAGATACTCAGAAAATTATGATAAAAATCATGTTTACTCATTACATATATTATTCTTTGTTTAATTGATTTTGATATATTTACATTACTTTTGATTAAAAATGGTACATCTATCTGTTACTATATTTGTCCAGACTAATTTGTAGATGATTAGGATTTTCAGGTGTGTTGAGTTTAATCGCTCTTGCTGTGTCGAACATTCGATACTAATTAATTAGCCACTGTCACTTACCATTAGTGCGTTCGTCATTTACAAACCTATCTCCCCGTACCGCCTATTCCCATGTTTGAAATTAGTTTCATGAGTGAACAAATTTTTAATCGAATGGACAGATTAATTCTAGTCAAAACTTGGTATAGTTATTTTATTTATTTTATACATGAGATAATGATGACATGGAAAGAAAATTTTTTAGAGTTTTTTTCTAAATAAAATTACATGTATTTTATAAAATTTAGTTAGCGAATAATATACATTTTTTAGTAAACATAAAGAAGAGAACATTAAAATATAATATATAACGTGTATATAATTCTGTACAAAAATAAATCGACTTGAATAAACTTACCAATGTGTCTTAATATGTATGTGAAATGCGCTGACGCATCAAAAGTCACAGCTACAGGTGTCTAAATGACGTGTAAAAGCTTCCTCTTTCATTGCATTCCTTCCTTTCTATTCTTGCTTCTCTTTTTCTCTTTCTCTCTTTCCTTTCTTCTACTCTCTCTTTACCTTCTCTTCCTCTCTCTACTTCCTACACAGATATTAAAATCAATACGGTATGCGTTTGACTGGTACACCGTATGCACCGCCATTACCGCATGCACCGGCCGCGTATGTACGATCCACCCCCACCTACGTTTGCCCCCACAATCATCCCACGCCATACCCATCCTCTCTGTAATCCTCCCCCTTTTCCCTCCCTTGCGGATGCACACGAGAACTGCAGCTGCAGCTGTAGCGTCTTGCAACCGACATGGTTGAGGGGATGACTTGAGGTGCGAACTGTTAAGGGAGAGATGAAGGGCTTGAGGAATTTGACGTTGAGTCAAGCGTGGCTTTAGAAAATGACGAAGGGCTTGACATAACAAATGATCCAATCAGTATACTCTGAACGTTTATCTTAAATGCTTAAATTCTGGATTTTTTAATTTGCTTAGTTTGTCCGTCTGTTTAAATGCCTTTAGTAAATGTAATTATTTTAAATTAGATCTATAAACCTTTTAAATTTGAAATAAAATCTAATGGGATTTTTATATACAATTCTTTAATGTTTTACATCTTCGAGTACTTTACATAAAAGATAAAATTTGCAGAAATTGTAGAAGAAATACATTATTGTTATGGCATATAAATATTATTATTTTATTTTTTTTTGTGTATAACTCAGCTTGCAAAAAATTGTATTTTTAAATTTCTTAAATGTTTGAAAAATTCGAATTATTCTCCACAGAATTCTTACTGCATAAGTCTAGATATGAAATATTATAAAGGGTGTAAAGGGGCATAATTTCATACCAAGTTAATCAGACGCTCAAGGAGTCTCTGGGGAGACACGCAATGTCAAGGAGGGCTGACGAGAAGGGAGGGATGAAATCGTAACCCCGACATCAAATGCTGGCCAAGACGTGCCAATGTCACGTAACAGCTGCTGCTAATCGCCTGTTTAACTAAGTTAATTAGGAACATAATTATTCAATTGTGACGATAATTATATTTCAATAATATTCTATTTCTTTTACAAATATATTTTTTAACATGCTAGAATATATTTAAAAAATTCTGAAAACTATGGCAAAGTACATATCGAGAATTTTATTATATTATATTCTAAATTTATATTACAATTTTGGATATATATTTTCGGATAATTTTTTTATCGTAAATTAATGAAAACATACATGACTATATCATTAATTAATGGACTTTTAAATCAGTGTTTATTAAAGAATCAGAAAATTTAATTATTAATTATATGAGAATTTTATTTAATTTCTTAGAATTGTGTATATTTTTCTTTATTTATATTTCAATTAACCTTGTATCGTTTATATTCCTGACTTTATATTACATATTTAAAAAGTGCTGTTTATTACTTTTTAAATTTCAAAGTAATTTAAAAAATTTTGAATAATAACGATGATCAAATGGCGGAATTTTTCGAACAGCTAAAAAGATGGTTAATGATCTGGACAGTACAGTGGGAAAGGTTGAGGCTATCATATAAGTTCATGATGTTACGCGAATATAGCTTGCTCGCGTTGCACATTTCGCTGACACCTCGTAAAACTGTAAACACGTTGCCGGCATTGGTTTTATCGCGCATTCGGACGGGATTCACGAGCCGCCATTTAGCCGGAATATTATTTCGTCAGGCCGCCAGCCGGAGGGAGCGGGCGAGTTGAAATTACTCGTGCGATCGTACGGCGCAATTAACGGAGAGGATTTATGTCGAAGTGAGCACTTCGAGGTGAAACGTTTTACGGCTGTTAACACAAAGAATTTGGCAAGGATTAAACGATGTAACATATAAATGAAAGGAGGG
This sequence comes from Pogonomyrmex barbatus, assembly GCF_055798465.1. Taxonomy (NCBI): domain Eukaryota; kingdom Metazoa; phylum Arthropoda; class Insecta; order Hymenoptera; family Formicidae; genus Pogonomyrmex; species Pogonomyrmex barbatus. The sequence goes on along the minus strand of NW_028297171.1, from coordinate 5,338,679 downwards.
AAAGAAAGTAATTTTTTTATGGGCGCCTATTCTTAATTTTAATTCGATATGAGCTTTTAAAGTGGTAAAACACATGTCAAAAAATATGTTAAAAGATTTTTAACAATACATAATTGAATACAAATGTCACGATAATTCTAAAAATATATCTTACGATTATTTATATCGCCAATTTTTTTTCTAATCAATATTAAAATAAATTTAATATTACAAGTATAAAATACAAGTATAAAATATAGAGTTTCTTTACCATTTAAAAAATAGGAAGAATATAATATTTTTTTCTAGAAGTGTAAAGTTTTATTTTTAATCTCAACAGAAATGAAGTGTGTAATTTATATTATATTTATTGTCATATCTAATATCTATAAAATGTTTTTATTTTTTTGTTTATAGAACCGAGATTACGGCTAAGGATCGATCTCGGGACTGAGTGCGTGGATCGTGCATGTCCGAAGTCGGCGATTCGCAAGTAAGTAGATTTAACACAAATTGCAATATATATTTCTATCTGTTTTCCACTGGGCAATAATTGCGCGTACAACTGCAACTCGCAATTAATCACGGCACGATCGCATAATCTAATACAGAAATTGCACGTGCAACGTATCGCGGTAATATACCGGCAATTGATTGCACGAAATAGAACACGCTCTAATTCGCGCGATTGTATATGCTAAGTTCGGTGTAAATTTAAACTCGTCAATGCGCAACCAATTACAATCCTTTGAGTGTTGTAACCCTTCAACTTATAAATGCTATTACTATACCGGCGTGTCTGAAACGTAACGGTAAAAAAGTTCTATCAAGCTCTATCACAATTCATAATTGTTACAGCAGTAAAATTCAGACTTTTTTTCTTAACTCGGCATTATTTTAAACAACATTTGAACTTTCCGTCTGATTAACATTACATTGGTGGAAAGTTGATTATTCGATTCAATCACGTCATGAAAATACTTTTCTTTCCTTTCTTTCACGACTTCTTTCACTTTTCTTTTTCTTTTGCGTAATGAAACGTCAATCGAGAAGCAAGCGTTATTAGTATAAAATGCAAGAGTGGGCGGACGAGAAAAGAATAGGGCGTAGTTTTGCGTCGGTACCTTGTTAACTCGTGATTGCTGCTCGTCAATTTTAATTACATGCTTTTAACGATGATAGGATCTCAGAACGTTTTCTTGCGGAAAACTTTCTGAGTAGAAATACGGTACTTTGCAAATTATTTCAGAATTTGTGATTTCGCTGAATTTGCGAAATCGACCATCACGTTCATTAAACAATTAATTAGTCTCGAAAAAAGACCGATAACGGATTAAAATTGAATAACACAATCGTAAATAATTGACGTCGCAATTATAAATACTTTTGCAATGAGATTGCAATATGATTATTAAATTACTCGGCAATTTATTAAAATTTGTTTAATCATCGTTGAGTTTTCAGAATTTGTTTATCACAAATTATAAAGTTCATCAAATATATGCATGTGATGGTTTCGATACGAATATTAAAAGAACGCTTAAACGTGAAATGAATAATAATACATATAAATAGTTGAATTGGCGAAAAGTCGTTACATATTGTATTTTTGGTACAAGTTAAAGTCAATTTTCATTAGCAAAAAGTATTAAGAAGCATTTTATATACAATTTCTGGGTTATAAATCCCTAAGAAAAAAATCTTTTTTTTGCAAATTAAAATATTCAAGAGATTAAAGTAAATAATAAAACACATTATATCTGTTATTTAATTTTGAGTGATTTTTATTTTATAAAATTTCAGTTTTTAAATAAGAATTTCTTAATTGCTAATACATTGAATGTCACAAATTTGACAAGTTGTGAAAAATGATTGTTTTTCTTAACGTTTCTACCAAGGGAAAATTAATATTAAATTTTACGAGGAGCATCGTGTTATGTATATCTCTTTTTGATTGAAAAAATTTTGAGATATTTTATTTCAACTACTTTTTGACAACATTTCGATGCTCATCAATCTTTTAACGAATAAACGATTTCGGTATAATCATTCTAGATTACCGTTTGCGAGAATTGATATTGCACGTGCTTCCAGGTTATTCCCCCTTCTCTTACCTTTCTCTGTGTATGGCGATTTGTCGCAGCCAAATGCAATTGTCCCCCTATTTCTTCGATAATTGCAAAATCGGCCGAAACTCCCTAAAGCAGAGTGATGAAGATTACACGGAAAAATTGGACGTTTCGTCAGTTATTTCGCTGTAATTCCGTGGAACTCAATTTTTATAAATAGCTAAAATTTTTTTTCAAAGAATCACATACGTTTCATACAGTGTTTTCAAATGTAACATATTATAGTTTTCTATTATGTAATCTAATTATATTAACTTTATAAAAAACATAACAATATAATTTATCTCTACCTTATCTCTACTTTTTTTACTTTATCTTTACTTTATTTTATTTTAATCAAATAAAAAACTGCTTATATCTCTTGCGCTTACATTTCGAAGTGCGGAGTCAAAGACTTCAGAAGTGGCGGTGACTTTTCAAGTGTTACTACACCGACTAGATGCTACACTGACACTAGTCTAGTTTGCTCTTTGGGTAAAGATAAAAATTTGCGTAATGCCCGTCATCCGACGGTGGGAAGAGAAAAAAATTTACTCGTTAATACACTACCGTTAACACTCGCGCGATTTATTAGTAGCAAATGATCGACCGATCGCGAGCGTGGCGGCCAGTGGTGGTCGCGCTCCGACGAGCGAGCGGGCGCGAGCGGCATTTTATCGATCGGCAGGACCAGGAGATTTACGCGTACATGCCAGCCGTGCCTCCAACGAACATATGTCATGTTATTTACGAGCCGGGCATTACTCTCTGCCCGATTTACTATATTTTATGTTACGTGGATGGACTCGCGATTCTTTCGGATCGAGACGAACGCCGGTCACGTCGCTGAGGTGCGTGCCTGTGCTGCGGCGATCATCGCCGGCCGATACTTAGTTTAATTGCGTCGCGCTTTTCACGAATTGTTACTCAAGCGACATGGCAAAATAACGAATCAAACATTCGAACTCTTCCTGAAACCTTAATTATTTCACTTTTGGGAAATTTCGATCAATTTTATAATTATCGAAGAAATTGTGGGTAAAACTGATTTATAATTTGAATGTATATTCGATATCTGGAATAAAATTATATTTCAAATTAATTATACGTTAAAATGTAATTATAAATGAAGAGAATCTATTATATATTGTCTAATTATATAAATGTAATCTTGTAAAATCTTGTAAAATCTTCTTATTACATCATCATATAAGATGATATGTGTGTACACACACACACACACACACACACACACACACACACACACACACACACACACACACACACACACACACACACACAAAATTATGTCTTATGGTATGCCTGCGTTGAAAATTAAGGATCATCTAAAATAAATTTAATGTTCAGTTCTAGAATTTGGAAGATGTTTTCCAACGAGTATGCTTATTATTCGCGGATTGTTAAACGGAAAGTGTAGCAATTGTCGAATTTTAGAGAGACATAAGTTTCTTAGTCTCGTAATCTAAAGATCTACAAATGTTGAACTTCTCCCGACACACTTATATGAGTTTCTCATGTTTGGAAAGTGCCTAGATCTTGTTGCAAAAGATACATCAGATATTATATAATATATATCTTTGAATTTTTTAAGTTTTTACTTGTTCTTCGAATTTTTTATATAATTATCGAATTTGCATTTTTTTCGATTTTTCATGACTCTTCAATTTCCAATTTGAAACGCGCGTGCTTTTAGTTTCTCGATTTCGAAATACGTTTTTAAGAGTTAAAACCTTAGTTTAAGAGTTATTGGATACGCATTGAAGCACGAAAAATGAATGCGTTCGGATCACCGATCGTGGCATCTCTTTTGTATGAGAGCCATTAAGGATCGTTCGATCATGATCTCGATACTTTGAAGTCGAAATGGGAATCTCGGGGTGCTTAATGGCAGCCATTTGGAGGTCAGCCTCGTACCGGGAATTTATGTCCTCATATTTCGAAGGTGTCGCGTGGCGCGGCGCCTTTCGGCAACGTCACCGGCTGCCTTTCAATCAGCTGACGCGCAATTCGGACGCTTGATCCCTCGCATTTTTACCCGTTTCGAGGGGTATAATGCATCGCTCGATCTCCACCGCGGGGAAAAGCTTCTTGAAGGATCTAGGAGACCGCCCATTTTTCGAAACTCTAACATAATGCTCCTTTTAAGGTACAAAATGGTTCTTTATAATCCTTTAAATATTCAAGAGATAGAAAGTTTCATAGACAGTTTCGTGTTTTTGTAATTGTTTATTTAGTAAGTAAATAAGTAACAGTATTCTTTATAATTATTATAATATTGAATAGATTAGAAACGATAAAATTTAAGTACTAAATTTAAGTAATAAAATAATTTAATTTCCAATGTTAAATTTTTCTTATTTTTATCACATCTTAAATATCTTGTAGACAATCATAAATAAAATGAGAAAAAATATACTATCTTTTATATATTTAGCAAATATATAAATTTATAAATAAATTAATAAATTAACAAAAAAGATAAATGTGAAAGAAGAGCATTTATTATTTTAATTTTTACAAATATAAGGTAAATTATTTTAAAATAAAGCTTTCTCGGGGGTTAATTCTTCGATATTTAATCTTAAAAATTTTATTTTAATTTTTATTAAGATCCATATTGTTTCTAAATATAATATTAAGCTTAAAATCTTAAAATTTTATTTCTTAAAATTTTAACGATTCCTTTATACAAAATATTTAATGAATATTTAATAATTTTTTAAAATGTAAGTGTTCCTTTTTTAATGATATCGATTCTTTATAATAAACTAACGATACAAGAGTTTAAAGTTGATCTCCTCTCATTTTACGTCAAGCGAATTCGACGAAGGTTTACGAATCTATAGAGTTACAAGTTCTTTGGTATTTCAGCCGGATGCATTTTCACAGCGTATAAAGTGCCCAACAACTTCTCCCTAACAACAGTTCTCCCTGTCTGCGACAAGAACGGATATACAGCCGTTTGAAGTCGCGTTACACTAAATAACGCTCAGATTGCAAACTAAATAAAAGTATTTTTTGAAGCGGCGGATAAATCGAACGGCTCTACTACTTAAAAGCGCGCGAAAGTTTGGCGCTCTGCGAGAACGCGATTAAAAAGCGATTTCCAATGAAAGGCAGGTCGAGGGGAATGGGGGAGGCGGACAGGGGACAGAGGCGTACGACACTATGCGGCGGTGTTTTTATTTCACGGGAAATTTAACTTTAGGACTGGCGAGTCGGGGAGAAATTGCGATGGACAGGGCGAGTTCGGTATTGGATTACGACAGAATGATTGCGCTCTTAATTAAAAGGGGTGGAGGCGGGAAGGGGCCGACTCTGTTCGTGTTTCCGCTAAAGGGATTAACTTACTAAATCAGAGTTATGGCCTCATTGTCAGTCGCGATCATAAAGCCGATAGATGTTAACAGAAGTTTCTTCGGGTTTATCTTCGACCTAACTTTCTCAAAATTGATTGATTACCTCGTCGGTTTCCGGTATTTCATTATCGTTACTTTTAATAATAGCCTGTGCGGACATTTCTTAGTCTCATTTATTAATACCGCGTAGTACAATGATATAGATTTACTTTGAATTTAATACTGATTTTAGATACGCTTTTTTTACTTGACCTAATTTTCTTGGAATTAATCGAACATCCTATATTATCTTTCGATACTTTTCACTTTACTTTTAAAGATCGTCTGCTTTATCTAATTCAGTGGTTAGATTCTTTTATTATCTTTGTGTATTTTTAATTATTAGTCCGTGCAGTGTTTTCAATGCATTCAATATGTGATTTTATTGGAAAAAATTTTAATGACTTTAAACTTGGAGAGCGTCTAATCTGCGAGCTGATATTGCTTGCGGGTTATGGTTTTATTAATGTTCTTATTTATATTCATCCCCCGCGAGGCGCAGCTCATATAACGTGCAATGATGGAACGCGGCCGCCCTTCTTCATCTTCGTCCTAATGAAAAGCGTATGCGTTGCGCCCTGTAACTTCCAGCCTCGCGCCCTGACTCATTCCCTTCAGAAACGATTTGCTAATCTCATAAGTACTTTACGTAACGAAGAACTGAATATGTGATACTTAATCTATGCCAACAACCATTATATTATAATATACGTTTTCTTCCTTATCTTATAATATACAAATATATTTTCTTGTTAAAGTATATTTTTCGCTTTTAATTGGCAACTTTAATTTTAATTAAATTATTAAATTGTCCATCAATTAAATGATTAGAATATCTTAAAATTCTGCATGTATTTTTACGTTAAAAAATTCCAAGAGTATGATGTCGTAAAAGATGAATACAACCGGGAGATAACAGGTGTATAAAAAAAATGTAAATTTCTGGCATGATGGAATGACGCAACGTGTGTCTGTGATAAAGAAAAAGAGGAAGAAAAAATCCGACACGCAATTCAGGTGAACCTTGTTTAAACCTTACTTCCGTTCTGTGTCTTACTCGGTTAGTCGAGTGGTATTCCCTTCGGGATGCGATTGAGCTAGCCAAGGGATCGATTGAAGCCCTCAATTTGAAAATCCAATCGGTACAAATAAACGAGAAATTGACTCTTTATCACCTAGGTACCAGATATACATACAAAATTATTTTTCCATAAAAATCTAATAAAAGTTTTTTTTTGCGCAACTATATCATTTAATAAATATATATTTTTTAATTCCTGTTAATTTCAAATAATATTTACGTATAAGTTATATAATACTTGTATAAAATAATTTACAAACTAATTATGTGAATTATGTTATAAATTCATTGTTTATAACACGTATAATTTTCATATACGTGCTTTTTACAATTTTATTTATTTTTGTTAAAAAAGAGTCGGAGGAAGAGAATTTATACAATCTAACTCTATTTTTTGTTTCACATATGATTTTATCTTTCACAATATATTTATACGAACTATGAATATGTCCAAGTTCGTGTAGGAATATTCCACGCTCGTCCTATCATAAATATTTAATAATGGCGTACTGAGGCAAAAAATCTCAGACACTTATGATTCGTAAAATTCGCGAATACTTTCTTCGTGAGTAAATAATTCCGTATCGGCTGCGGCGCCCGCCATGTAAACTTTATGTTCCTCCCTCGACGGCCATGTTGTCGGACACGTAAAATCCACTGCTTTGTGTTCCCTAGCTACACCGGGATTTCCGCAGGAAATAAGGAAACGAAATTCTCATTGTTTGTTGACTTTATATTTTGTGATAAAGCGCGTTGCATCGGATAATGTTTTATAAAAATTAATGCAGTTTATTATTAATAATTCAATAATCGAAAAATAACTGTGAAAAAATAGCAACTCACAATCATTTTTCATACATTCAACTTAGTCATGCGATAAACGTTTCATCAATACATTTTATTTTTATACATAAATTTCAGAAGATATAAAAACCATCAAAATAATGAAGGTTTATTAATAAAAATCAATTACGAAGTCAATTAATTGACAGTTAAGAATTAACATCTACTGTGAGAAATATTTTTAATTTCATAAGAATTAATTTGATAAGGATCAATGTAAATTGACTGATAACAGTATAAAGAGTCTAGATTGAATTTGTGTTGCGTCGCTCTTTTGTGAGTTTGATTTGTTTGCAACTTTTCGCGCGATCGACGATAACGGCGTTTGAACAAACAACAAAGTGCACGCGTTTGCACGAAACTTTCGAGGTAATATGACGCGCCGCTAATTTGTTAACAACAACGGCGTAATGCTTAATAGACTTTCCCTTGTTATTTGCTAGATGAGTAAAGCCGGTGCTTGTAATTAACTTTAATTAATTTTATTTAACATGTTCAACTCATTTTAAGTAACTACATACAACTGTTTGCGAAAGCGTCATTTGCAATATTTGGATACGCGGTTACACAAGACAATTGTAAATGCTTTATTGGTTACATTATTGAAACATATTCAATCTAATCAAATTGTATTAATTATAATTTATTTACACCATTTGTTCTGCATTTTTCAATGAAAAGATTCTTTATAATAAAGTATTCTTGTAAGCTATTACTATGTCTCTTGACAATTTATTTTAATAAAAAGAGAAGTTTTTTTATGCTGCATTATATTTTTATTAAAAATTTATAAAAACTATGTTAATATTTTTATTATTACTGTGATTTCTCCAATTACAATCATTAGTGTATATTAATCCTTTAGTAACTTTTTTGAGATTGCAATTTACTTATAAGACATCAATTAAATATATAAAGCTTTTTCGGTATCTTTTATGTAAATTCCTAATATTTTTTTATTATTATTTTATTATTATTTTGTGAACCCATCAATATTTTTATTACTGTATTTATTACTGTATTGACATAGATACTTATATTGTTACCATTATCTTTCTGATTGCAATTTAAGTTATAGATAGTGGATATTATAGCGCGTGGTTGTACATTTTCCGTGATAAGTCTCTTTTCAACAATAGGAACATTATTGCGTTGCAGCAGATAATTACGAGAAATAATGGTAGCGCCTTCGTGGTACATTTATTAGATTAAGATCTGACCTCCGCAGCCGCGCCCAAGAAATTATGGCAAGGATCAAGCCGCCGGATTATTAAGCGAACAGTTTCGGAGCACCCGGTATATAACTTTACGCTGTGCACTTCACAAAAGTCCGTAATTCCAATGCTATTAGGAACTGTTAAGAAAAGAATATTTAACTATATTGTGACTAAGCAAGTTCTTTTGTATTCATGCATCTTCCGATTAGTCGATCGCGTGAATCAATTTTATAATAAATATGGAAAAATTTTGGCAATTTATTAAAAAAATTTAAAGAGAAAAAAAGATTTAGAAAGATTAAATATAATTTTTTTCTATTTAATTAAACCTTCTTTTATGAATAAATTATATAAAATTAAATCGATTATAGACTGCTCATGCCATCTTATTATACAAAACAAAGGATAATTTGAATCAATTGTATATACATGCATTATCTAGCATAAGTTTGATTCTCTATAGCTGCAACTTATAATAGGACACATGTTCTCATATGTACTTTACAATAATTATTATCGTAAAGTACATGTGATAATTATAATTATTATAAAATACGTATGCAATAGTCCTGTTAATCATGCATTATATTATTTTATTATCATTTTTTATTTTATTGATGATGATAATTAGCTGCTATTATATTATTAGCAACAATTCGCTTTTTTGTTGCATGTTAAACTGATACACGTATAATGATTACATATTCATTTTCGTTATCACTGATTAATAATTAACATGTAACGATACATATATGAAAATAATCAATAATTTACATATATAATGATATATGAATAATCTTAAAATATACAGTTACGGTATTTAAATGTAACGTGTCTCGAAAATCAATTTTCCTCTATTTTCTATATATTGCCTACAATTATTCGAAAGACTCTTTAGGCTTAAAACGAGAGATCTCTGGGTGAGAGATATCGCATTCACAAGATAATCGCATTCGATAAGCTCGCAGCTTCTGCTCGTACTACGAAAGTTGGAATTATCGCGCGATGATTTGGCACCCAGCGAGAAAATTAGAAGGAAAAGTGTACTTTTCCCTCAAAGTTTCATTATTTTCGTCGTGGATTAAAACTTTATCGCTTACGCGCGAATGAATTTCTATTCGCGTGAGCTTGCAATCGTTTTTCAAGAATAATCGATGGTTTGATATTACATACTGATTAATTTACATTTAATTTCCGCAACATATAATCAATATTTTTCAAACTTCAAATACAAATAATTTGTATATAAATTTATAGATATTATTATTATTATTTATAGATATTATTTATTTATGAAAAGATTATTTATTTATGAAAAGATAGATATATAAAGCTGTTTATTTAATATTTAAAATTGATTTTTGTTTAAAAAGAGAAAAAAATACTAATGATTTCCATTTATATAATTTTATATTATTATTTAGTAAAAACGTTTTACTAATTATAAAAAGCTATTTATAAAAAGTATTTAAAAACTAATTCATATAAAAATATAAAGAGAATTTCTCTTTATTCATGCTTTATATTTACAATTTAAATTAAAAATGTCACATGAAATTACTCAAATTACACAATGATTTATAATATGTTGTAAGGATTATATCAAGGAAACATGTATAAATTACATTTAAACTTCACAATATCCCATTTTCGCTACGTTTTCTCGACAGTTTATCGTGCACGAAGGGATTAAAAACGAGTATCCGGGCATGATTTGTTATTCTGTTTCACTATCGCCTTTTCCTCTACATTTTGGCGTTACGTCATGAAAATGCAAATATTGTTGCGCCATGGAAACCTAAACGCTATTCTCTTTGAACGAACGAGCCATCCACTAAGGATTAGTCGGTTGGAAGGAGGAAGATAAATGTAAGATTCGCATGTGATGCTTTGGAAGCATTCATTACGTGACAGCATGATATACCGGGTGCTTCATAACACAACAACACTAATGACGTGAAATTTGGCTTACTCTGATTATTAGTTATTATTATATCGTGCCAGCGATGATTGAGTATCGCTTAATTATTTATCTAGTATCTAAAAAGATACTATAGAGTATAGAGTACAGGATTTCAAAAATATTACGAGATCGATATCCATGCAAACGAAATACATTTAAAAAAATGCGCTATAATTTCTAATTTATTTGTTCTTTATTATTCATCTTCACTTGATTTCTTTACTTCTCGATCAGCATCTATGCGAAAAAAATGAACAGTGATCTCTACGAATAAGGATTTTTTTATCGTTGGCCAGATATATTGGCTTCCAGTTCGCGTTACGTGCGATCTGAGACCTCATATAGTAGGCGTGTCGCGTAATTAAGCCACTAGAGATTTGCATACGATCCGCCTTGTAAACGCGCGTGAAGAAGAACCATCCCATCGCCCAAATGTGGGTGGAAGGATTGCTTGAGGCTTGCCCTCCGGCTCTGGCAAGAGCGTTCTGACGCAAATAGATACTGCTTTTTGCATGCGTCTTATCCAAACGCGATCTAAGACGCTCGTGTCTGAATTGCAAATACGTGAAATTGAAGAAACCTTTGCTATTATAAGTAAGAAAAAATAGAAAGATAAAGAAAAAAAATAGCGAAAAATGATATTAAATTTTATTTATTTAATAATTTATTAAACGATACTTAACTTTATTTATTTTTTTTTCAATAATTTTTTATTGCATTTGCCAATTCCGATTAAAAGTACATTTTATAGAAAAGGACTAATATATAAAAATAATATATAAAATATGTAAAAATAAAATATATAAAAAATTGAGAAGAAAAGCTTTTTCTTATCACGCAAAGTAGAAGGAAAAAGGAAAAACAGAAATATTTCGACAATATGGACAATAAAATATTTCAGTTAAAGTATTTAATACTTTTTTTATTACCTTTTTTTAAGTTTTCCGTTTCTTTCTCTGTTTCTGTTTATCTTTATTCTTCTATATTTAACGAATATAATCGAGAATGTTTGTGATTTGAAGTGTCTCTGCGCTGCTATAAAAATAAATGCAATTGTAACGCGAATCGTCGATACGCATTGCATTTAATATTTCGCGGGAAACTCGATAGCTCGGTGCACCCGCGATTGCAATCTCGCGGTTCGATTAAAATGGACGCGTAACCTTTTTATCAAAATCGCGAATCTCTCTTTCTTTCTCTCTCTCTCTCTCTCTCCCCCCTCTCTTCTCTTTCTTTCTCCCTTTCTCTTTTTCTCTCACTTTGCAATCCCTTGCAATTGCTTGCTTTATAACGGTCGAAAATATCAACGCGTTTACAAATACAAGGCTGTTTGTTGAAGTAAAAATTGACTAACGCAACTCGGCACCTATTTTTGAACAATTGCAATATCTAACGTGTATAGAATAAAGTTGGACACCATGTGGCTTCGCAAGCGTTTATAGTAATCATCGAGCCATTGCGATTTTATTTTCTTTAATATTTAAAACTGTACGTTTAATGAATCTACTAATTATGTTCTGTTACAAATTCGAATCTCGTTAAAATCGTTTATTACAGAAAGTTTCGAACATTTGCAGTCTATATTTATCTATCTGTCATCTCATGTAGTTTCGAGTTTCGAATACTGAATGATTTGTGTATATACTCAAGGTAAATTTTTTTTGTAATCTTAATTAATATCTACAATCCATAATTTTTTTTAAATAATTTCGCAACGGAACAATAATATAAGCGCCACAAAAGAAATGCAAGTATCACAAAGAATAAACGATTCTATGGGAAATAATAGAAACGTCTGCCTTTTATTACTTGAAATCTAATTTATGAAACGACATAACATTTTGAAGAAAAATTGTAATGGAAAAAATTGAAATTTTACACAGCTAACCAATAGTATTGAGCAACCACACGTAATATCAGCTGTTTTCCTAATAACAATACAATTATGTTACACATAATTTAAGAATTATTTAATCGGGAATGATATCGAGAATGAGATTTCGATGTCGACCGATTGCGATGTTGCATCATCATGAGTTTTTCGTGTTTCGTCTTCATCGACTAAAGTGCATCGTACTTTATTTTATCCGACGCCATATACCGCCGACTTATGGACATGTAATGCAAGACAACCCTCCCGACCTCTTACTAAAAATGCGCTGTAAAGCCGCGCAAAAATTCACTTCGTAAAGGCATCGATACGCCAAGTGCACCGCGATGAAAGTGCACTTGTATGATATAAGTGCCTACGCATTTATTTTTTTAATAATACATAGTACACAGAATAAGGAACAGAAGTTCGGAATAATCAAATTGTTCTCATAAACGATAGATTTTATAGTTTATGAATACAGATAATACAGACGTTATAATTCATATATATATATGAACAAAATATTTCTGTAATTTTGAAAGTTTTTTTATTATTAGAATTCATAGCAATCAAGTAAACTTTTCATCAAGAAGAAATTTTATTTAAAAATTGTTGGAAAGTTTGTAATTAATTATTGGTGTTGTATAAATTCAAGAATATAATAATTTTTTATACAAACTATGTTGTATAAATAAATAAATAACTAAATAAATAAATATATACATGTAACATTCAATAAAATTTAATTATTCCCAAAATTGATTGTAATATTTTAAAATTAAAATTTTGAAAATTGGTATTCGAGGAATTAATCATAATCAATATTGTAACAATTTTGTATTTATAATAACATATATATTTTACTATATGTATATAAAATGATCGGTTTGCATTTTTATTTCAGATCACGGTAAGTAATGCTGGCAACATGCGGCGCAATTAAGCGAAACCATTCGCGAAAACGAGCGACTCCAAGGTAAAATTAGCTCGAAATTTAGCTTATACATAAGCAAGAAGATGCGTAAGTGCCAAGAGTATGTTTAATATCTGAGTAATGGACGCTTTTACGAGTTCTTAATGCGTCAAAGTGCGTGTACGATACGGAACGGGACGTCCGGAATTTTATTTATTCCTTAGATCCGCCGCGCGCATTTAATTACTTTTCTTGTAGTAATTTTTATCAAGCATTTCTGCTTCATCTTCATTATATAAACTATGTAGTTTCGCATTTTACTTTATTTCATTGTATTTAGCGGGAAATTTTAATTAATTTAATCTTTCATTTTTTTAGTTTTGCCGTAAGCATTTAATAACTGGTATTTCAATACATACTTTTTACTTTTAATATTTATTATGCAGTATTCATTACAGATTTTATGCACACACGTATACACACTTCTTCCTTTATAATCTTTATTTTTAATTTTATCATGGAAACACAAAAGGCAAATTTTAATTGATGAAATATTCTACTCTTTCTTGTCTCTTTTTCTCTGATGTACCAGAAAAGAATAGCTAATGAATTATATAATATTTTCTAATTCTGTTACATTGTTTTTATTATCGTGTAACAGTATAAAAAAAATGTTATCAGTATTTTCAAATATGATATAAAACAATAAAACGTACTTTAAACATGACTTTGACCTAACTTACAAAACATCGAGTATAAGTTGTCGTGAGTTAATTTAAAGTCTGTGCTTATTACATACTTCGTTGTAATTAACTTGTCTAATTATACGAAATCCTTCAGTTTCTACGATGGCGTGAAGTTTAACGCATGAAGTCATTAAGAAACTGCTTCACGAATCTTATTTTGTACTTCACTTGTACGTCAAAGCAGCTATTTTTACACTATATGCGCCAAGTTCAGAAAGGATCAATTATTTTATTTTATCATAATAAATTATATTCTTTATTATATATCTTGATATATATTTTAAATATTTCTTATTGTATTCTATTTTTTTCATATGATTTCTCGAATTGCTGTTTTCCATTTTATATATTTTTATATTTCTATCTTATATGCTTCTCTCTCTCTCTCATTCTAATGTAATGTGTGTGACTAGTATTTTACTGTACACATTTAATTTATTCTTTATATATATATAGGATGTATACATATGACATGGATGGATTAATTTAATTTGAGCATTTAACTTGAATTATAATTAAAAATAATTTTTACAAATTTCAGTATTAATCTTTCGTGCATAAATAGCGTAGACTGCTAAGTTTCTTTATAATTATTAAATAAATCCGAGACGATTGGGTTTTGTTAGATAACGACTTTCCGGTAAATTAGAATCGATAAACTATCGATATAGCACTTCCGGAATCCGCTAACGATCTTTTTGCTGGCGCGAAGTGTCCGCCGCAAAAACGCGATCGCCACCCCGTCGCATTGAAAGTTTAATTATGCGAACGCGTGAAAAATCGTCCGGCAACTACGGCGAGATGCAATAACCGCGCGAAGCCACTTAATGCTTTAGCAATGCGGTACAACTTAATGTAATATGCGATATAGTAAGACATTGATTCTAATTAGCTCTGTTCCTTTTAATTGTACTTGCATAATTGGATTTTCTCTTCTCTTTTGTCACTCATAACGCGGATTAATATCAATTTAAATTCTAGTTTCTCCTTGATATTTCTTGACAAAATCGTTAAATTTTTAAATGTATAAAAAGTTTCTTCTACAATTGCATAAAAAAATAGTATAGTAATAGTAAAATGTCCCCCATGTAATTCATACACATTCTCATTCATAATAATAATTTCTTTTAAATTATTTAAAAAAAAGAATCTATGACACAAAAACTTCAACTAATTCGTAAAAATGTCATTGTTTCTAGTTTTTACTAGTAGTCGAGAAATTTTTGTTTCTTCTAAAATGTACAATTCTTCGTATTTAATTTCCCTTCGTGAAATTCGAAAACGACTTGAAAACCACTCGTCGTCCTTCCTCGAACTTAAATCAACATCATCAGACACGGCTAGATCGATGTAATTGCTGGTGCTGTGATTTAATGGTCCTCTTCGACCTGTCTTTCCCTCCTCTTGACCTTCTCCTTCTTTTTCTCTTTTCGGGCTCCCTTCTTCGTTTCCGCTTTAACTCGATAAAATCTGCTTTGCAGCTCGCAACGCCGGCCAGCCGGCGCTTCCTCACGAAAATTGAGAGTGCAATTTGTAAGCTATCTCACTTCCCTCCTCTTCTTCCCCCCTAATATTAACCCCGATCGATGTAGCAAGCCGTCCTCTTGCTGTTTTTCCTCGGCGTGTTGCAATGTTTCGCGTTCGGATAATGACGGCATGCCGTTTTCGTGCGGAGATTTCGTGCGGAAAGGGACGGAAATTCACGGATTTGTGAAATTTTTAACCAAGCGTTTGAATTACATCGTTGTTACAGGTTGTTTCAAACGTGAAGATCAGTCGACAAGAATTTTATTAACTTTTAAATAAAAAACATTTATCTTACAATCAGTGATTTTATATATATATATGTACTAATTATATTACGGTATATAATAAAGTCTATTATTATATATCGTTACTTAAACTAATATTATCTTTCAATACTAGATTCGCTACGATTTGTTTTTCATAAAATGTATAATTAATGATAATGAAGGTGTCAATAAGATTGAGAAAAAGGAGAAAGAAAGAGAGAATTTTTTTATTATTTAAATCATATTTATGATAAGCAATAAGAATTTAAATTATAACTTTTATATAGTAGACAATAATATCGAATATGAATCAAGTTAATAATATTAAAAATTAAGGAAATTTCGGAATATTTATTTTGCATAATTTTTAAGATTTATAAAATAACCATTGAAGCGCATTAAATGTAATAGAAGTTGTGTGTATGTAAAGTCAAACATAAAATAATTCTTGTTATATAAAGTATGATTACATGAACAATGTAATTTTATAAAAAAACTTTCTGAAAAATATGCATTGCAACAAGAGACAATTAGTTTGAAAACTTCTCGAGTAGTTTCGTGTATTTTCGAGCGAACATCGACGAACATTCGATATATTCGACCATTCAATTGAATGCGAATGGACATGCAGAGATTGACGATGGTTTACCCCTCTCCTTCCTTCATGTAAAATTGTTGGTTCAGATGATGCATTTTTTTATAATTTCATCGATGGACATTTTCGTTGTACGTATTTATCTATATGACGCAAATGTATAGTCAATATGTTAGCGAATCTTTCGGTGAAATTTTATTCAAAATTTTACATTGGTGCGGATTTGACGGATTTGCGTAAAAATTCAAACAACCCCCATATCGCTTTTTCTGGCACAATCTGGATTATATCGAGAGATTCTTAACTGATTGCCGTGCTATCGTAGTTGGTGTGATACTTGATAAACAATTGAGCGAGCACTATGTACGCAAAATGGGACAGCTCTCGTGTCGAGAGTAAAACTGAATAAACGAGACATCTCTGTGGACAAAAAACATTCTTTTCAAAGAATATTAATAAACAGACGTAAAATTTTGTATAATAAATTTAGTATATAATAAATGAAAGAAAAAATATCATTAAAAGAACGGTCTTTTAATACATTCAATAATGCCAGTTGGATTTGACAATTGTATTCTATAATTGTATTAATTATTATTACTGTACTTAACTGATTGATTTCAGTTATTATTACTAATTAAATCCCAATTAATCTGTCATCATTATTTAAAATCATTTAACTATTGTAATACACTATAATCGATCAATGATTACATGTTAGTATACTGAATTACTAAAATTTAATCATCATCATTAATTATTGTGTAACTAAGTTTTCATCGTTAATCGACCTATTAAAACCAAATATTCTGAATAACAGTTCAGCTAACAGCGGCGCTGTCGCGCCGCTATTATGTTATAATCAGTTCCATTTATATCACACTTCGCACACACTTTTATTCACCTCCCAGCGCACCAGCAGTACAGTTCGTTTCGCGGAACTCTCCGCGAAATATCGACGTGATTTCGATAACTTATGACCGCTGCTAGTTCCAGTGCCGCCACTTCTATGGTGATTGCCTTTTGTTACGGTTGAATGGCGTCCGCAACCCCCACGGGCTTTCCCTCGACTGTAAGCCAGGGAGAAGGGAATGACGGGGTAGTGGGCCTTTCTCTCGGTGTCCGGAGGGACAACTCGTTCCTTCAGGCGAAACTGACCGCGGCTGAGCAGGCGGTTGCGACTTGCGATAGATCAAGTCGAAATCGCCGAGACCGTTGGTATTTGTCGACCCGGTAATTCTCGCGGATTTACGGAGAGGAAAGTTAAGATTCTTAAACAGATCTCGGAGCTATAAAAATTTTATAATGCAATTTACTTCTTTTTCTTATACTAGTTAATGATTAATAAGTTTGAATTATAATGAAGAAATTAGAAAGAGTGAGCGCGACAGAGTAGACAGCGCATTGGTCTAGTATGCTAGAGATCTCGGGTTCAAATCCCGGTAGACCCAAAATACTTTTATACGCTCGTCTCTCCTCTCGACGGTCTGGCAAATCACGAGAGTATTCTTGTCCATAGAACCTCTTCAAAAATTTGCCGTTCGGAACCGGCGTTAAAAAAGTATATCACCACTACCTACATGCGCACCATATATATAGGCATATATGAGAATGAGGTAGAAACAGGCTTTAAAAGATTATGAAAGCAGGAAGAAAAAATTATATTGACGTGATTAAGAATCTCGCTAACTCGTGTAAAGTCACACGGTAGTGTTTCTCGGTTGACTTGACACTCGAGAAGATACTACCGTGTCTCCTGATATATACCTGTATGCTTCAGGAATATCAGAATCTTGAATTTGCCAATGCGTGCTCCTTTAATTGCAACGATCGGATTGTTAAAACATCAAACTCTTCAGCCTGCTTTCCCCATAGTGTAAAACACACACACACACACACACACACACACCTATCGTACAAAAAAATTAAATGTAAAATATCGTTGAAGCTCGTTACAACGCCTAAGACATCTACGAATTACGCAATATATTGTATCATAAATTCTTTCATTTATTCATACTAATAAAATAAAAGATAAATTAAATTAAAAGATATTTATGATACAATAATATTGCGTAATTTGTAGATATCTTAGGCATCATAATGAGCTTCAGCAATATGTTACATTTAATTTTTTCTTTATTTATAATAGTAATCTTTATAATTTAATCTTTCCTTTATTTATAATAATAAAATATTAAATTAAAAAATATTAATGAATTACTTACCATCGTCTCGCTGTCATCGATATTAATATCTCTCTCTTCTCGAGGCGAACTACTGGTCAAGATCTCGTGAAGAGAGATTTTAATATCGTCGATGACAGCGGGACGACGGTAAGTAATTCATTAATATTTTTTAATTTAATATTTTGCTATTATGAATAAATAAAAAATTAGATGTACACTATCGCTGAAACTCGTTACGACGCCTAAGCATCTATAAATTACGCAACATTATTGTATCATAAATTCATCGAGTATATCGAACTCATTTCGATAAAATAGTAATAATGTCTAGTAAACTAGACATTATAAACGTGTGCTACGCGCGCGTTATTTATTTTTACAACACAAGAACAAAAATTAATATATTATTATTGTCAAAACGATCCTCGCTATGAGATCAATACAATGACAGCTTTCACGAAGTTTGCGCGGCGAAAGAACCAATCAGCAGAATTGACGCGGAAAAGCGTTAACAATAAACTTCGAGAAAATTTCGAGATATGCGAGTATCGATGTCATTTTTTTATTATAGAAAAGATTAATATGTCGATTAATACGTACGATTAACAATTTTATCAAAAATATTAACTACAAAAATATATATATATATACGTACAAATACACACACACACACACACACACACACACACACACACACACACACACAATCTTGATTTAATAAAAAAAAAAAAACAAAAATTATAGAAAATTATATGTTTAATGCTAATCAATTTATTTGAAGAACTATCCAAATTTAAATAAAACATAAATTTCTAGAAATCTATATTTACATAAACAGTTTCCTTATATGTTTGACGTATGAGAAACGTCAGTCCAAAGTTTTGTCCTACTTTTCAGTTCCATTTTATATAAAACACATATTTAAATTACGCGGTCATTTATTAATAAAAATGAGCTAAAAGAAAGTTTGCGGTACATTTTACAAGTTTACTCCATGGAACGTGAGTGGTAGCATGCGAAAAATCTCATTTATTTCAACATATACTACAAGAATACGTATACTACGTGTGGTTTCTCGCTTCTAAAGTTATAACCTAACTGCAGCGGCTACGATTCAAAGTGTCTTAACTTTTCTGATTTTTTATCTAATCTGTGTGTTAGCACTATTTATATATATTTTTACCGATGCATCTTAATCTTTGAATCGAAATTTTTACTGTTTAAATGTTAATTGAAACTGAAAATTATTATGAATATAATTATTATTATTAGCGTTATTTATATATATATATATATAATATATATATATATATATATATAAATAACGCTAATAATATATATATATATATATATATATATATATATATATTTTATTGATGCATCTTAATCTTTGAGATTTTTATCACTTAAATGATGATTTATCTTCATCACTTCAATTGAAACTAAAAATTTTCTTTGATTTTGTTATTTATCTCTAAAAATAATATCATTTAGTGTCATAGAAAGTGAAACAATGAGTCGTAACACTATTTATCTTATCTGATTGTTTATCAAATCTGTGCTCGATTAAGTTAAGTGGACGGAGAAGAGGATGTGGCAAATCGTAGCATGTCGTTAATTTATAATAGTATCGCGGATCGAAATCCCATAAATATCTCGCGGATATCTAATGGAGTCAACGGAGGCATGGATATATTTAGAGATAACCTCGTTACCGCAAATACATAAATAGAAAAAAATGGGATCGATAACAATATCCTAATTTTAATTGTAGAATTGTTTTTTATCACGTATAGATATCTCCAAAGTCCATCTTTTATTTACCAAATTGTCATAATTGTTAAATTGATTATACTTAACTATACATTAATTATATTATCAGTGAACGTACATTCACGCTATTTCATAACAATAGCTATAAGATTCCAGGCTTTGTCTGGTTATTCTTTGATCAATCCGGAATTAACTTTTCCTCAGCGAACATTTCATTGAACTTTGCCTTTTTTCATAACTCTGTAAGTTTCATTATTAAATATCTCAGATTAAAATTCTATTAAAGCAAAGTCCATTTGAACTTAAGTGGATGATAAGATTTCGTTATACATTTTTCTTCGTAAAACTTAATTGTCGAAATCTTTCTATTATAGTTGATTTGTAATTGAAGAATTATCGATGTTTGATATTTTTACTAAAAAAAGTTGACTTTTTAAATTGTTAAAAAAATATATCTTCAATGTCTACAACAGTAGATAAGCATTCCGTATTCTGTATTGTATACCGTTTCGTGTATATTCTATAGAAAAAATATATGTACAAAAGACATATAAGTAAAAATGATATTGCATTATTTTTTATTTTTATATTTGTTACTTATCAAATTTTTATTTTTTACGAAAAAGTTAGTTTAAAATTATTTTCTTATATATGCAATAATGTATGTCTATTATTGTTTTCTAAACATAATGATTTCTACAAATCCACATACTGTAATATAAACATATATATTTAAATTCTTGTTTTTTTTAAATACTTTCTGTAAATTATTTGTATATTTTCTCTATATGCGCAAATTATCTGTGCATTTTCTCGACAGTTTGAAATGGTATGCTTGTTTCCAATGCATATAAAATGTATGATTTAGTTGTGGAAACATTCATCGCTTAAATAACAATACCTATGCAACCCATGTAGATGTAATTTTAAAATTTAGGGCATTAACACATAACATAATTGTATACATACTCCGGCCAAATAAGAGAACATGATATGATTTTTTATTTTAAATTTATTATATATAATTTTGATCCTTTCCCTTCCCTCTTTTCTTTTCTTTTAAATATTCTAAAAAAAGTTTAAAATTATATTCTTGAGAACAATTTTGTATATTTGCACAGTATATTAAAACAGACGTTATAATTTATAACAATACTAAATATTCAATGTATAACAAACACCTTAGTAATTTTATATGATTATATTGTTCAGACATAATGTATATTTAAAATAAATATAGAAAATGTGTAAAAATTAAGAATATTATCATAACGCATAAATTTTGATAATTTTGACTATTTCTAGTTTGCATATAGATTGTGACAGAAAGATTCGTTTCAATCGTCTCATCGATTTCCCTTAACTCACTCATTCTCTCTCTCTCTCTCTCTCTCTCTCTCTCTCTCTCTCTCTCTCTCTCTCTCTGCGTCGTGTGAAATTGCGGCGTCCCCTGACGTCGCGATGCCCGAAAGCTCGCTTCGAGAAAAGTTCGACCGACGTTTAAAAGCGTCGCAAAACTCGCCGACCCAACCAGTTGCGCGCGTTCTCACCAGCTTCGTCCGTTCGTTCGTTCGTTCGTTTTCGCGGGTCAAGGTAAAAGTTTGCGAAAGGAAACTCGTAGGAACGTAAGTTTCTCCAGAAAGAGGATGTCCGTGGCTTTTCTCAAGATTCCCTATGGAGATGCTTCCAGGATTCTCCTGTACGCTTGATAAAGCCTCATCTTTTTATCTCAAATATTTTTATTTGTGACCTGGATTTTAAAACTGATATTCACTTCAATTCAAAGGCGGAAATAGATATTGTTTCCTCAAATATTTTATTTTATTAATATTATTAATAAAATTGTATGATGTATCATCAAATTTTATATATAATATACAAATTATCGAAAATTTTTTCAGAATTTTATATGAAGATTTATATAAAGATATATATATATATATATATATATATATATATATATATAAAATTTATACATACATGATCCGCGAGTTTTCAACTAATATACCGCAAACTGGGATTAGGGAGTTTGGGGTGCCATTTTTCTCTCACTTTATAAAGATACGGAAAATTGTTTCTTAAAAGTCTTCTGAGGATACACTAGCTTTTTGATTATACCCAACTTTCTTTACCCTGGCTTCTTACGAATAAATAGAAATCGCAGGACGACAGATCCCACGAATATGAAGATTAAGAAACTACTACGCGATACCTCTTAACTCTAGAAGCTCCCTAACTGAAACTATATCATAGCACATTGTACGGTCGCTCACGAAATCTAGTTTCCGCAAACTTCGGGATGCATATGTTGGGCTCTTTTTCATGTATTCGGGAACTCCTCTCTGCAGATTCATAGTTTACCCTTGTGACGGGAACGTCGTCCAGCATCATAGCGTTCGTCTTTTATGTTCCCTCGCACTTCTAAACATGCTACCTGAAAACTTCGGTTGGTACCTTCACATCTCCATACGATCCTTTCAACATTTTGTAAACGCCTCCCGCAAAACTTAATCGTAGAGTGCCGTTTAACATTTCACTTCTCGTCATTGTAAAAGGATGCGATTCTAGCATGAAATAGAAATTTAAATTACACGTTATGCGCGCAGATTAATGACATTCTTGATACAAGGTAACATAGTAACAGAAACTTGATCGCAGTCAACAAATAAAAGAACAGCAAGAATAAGGCAAGGAGATGAGAAAGTAGAGATGAGAGAGAGAGAGAGAGAGAGAGAGAGAGAGAAAAAGAGGGGGACAAAAGAGATAGAAGGCAAAGGAGTAAAAGGAGAAGGTTGAATCTTAGCTTGGATCTCGCAGTACAAAATTAACAATAAATCGCGAGCTTTTGTTGAGACCGAGGATAGTTGGCCTTTACGCGCATCACAATAGCGCGCATTATATATATTTCGAATTAAGAATGAGACGAAGAAAATAGGAAGAGAGAGCTATTTGTAATATTCGCGACGAAAAATAGAATTTCCTGCAAATATGCACGAGTTCAATTCAATTCTGTATATACATAGTGATTCTCGAAATGCTTAACTCTGTGTATGCTCTTCTTGTCTGTATTCCTTTAAAGACGATTTCTTTTTTCTTTATATAAAAGGACAAACATTTAGTCTCCTTTATTTTTTTTACCTTCCCTTCTTCTCTTTATGTTTCTCACGTCTATTTTCTTGCCAAAATACTGAGCAGCTCTTGCTACAAGATGACTAAAATTACTTCCCGCGTTTATTTACGTTTCGCAGTCACCGAAAATTATTGGCGACAATGCGAATATTTCAAGAGGCTCATTAAGATATTCTTATTTAAAGTGTTTAAAGTGTAATAATGCTACGAATAATAACTGTAACGTATTAACTTTTTATAATTCCTTTTCCATTTAAATCTTATTATTGATTTAGATTTTAGAAATATTTCATATTTTTTGCGTCTAAATAACTACATCTTGGAATAATTTTTTGGACAATTTTTGAGTAGATCAAAATAAAGATTCTCAGATATAAGAAAGCGAACTCAGATATAAGAAAAAATTGATAGAAACGATTGAATACAATTTACATCGAATTGGAATTTTTCTGCATTTATATCAAGCAAAAGCACTACGCGTACGGAACAAGTAGATATTCAATTATTCTTAGTTACACATATACGTATATAATTGCGTACACGAATATCTCTCTGTACACGTGTAATAAACATGATACAGCTAATAAAGCTAATAAAGCATAGCTAATTATACATGCACACGTGTATGCGTAGATGAGACCTGGGTGAGATGTCACAGAAGCAAATTGTCATAATGCGAATGCTGTGTAAATTAGCAGAGCTAAAAAATTGCATTATCTACCTCATACAGCATTAATCCGTAGAATGAGATACATGGAAAGACCTTAATTGTAAATACATAGTCTTTAAGTTCTCTAGGTGCTCTAAAATATACGCGCGCATAACTTTTTACTTAATATTTATTATGATACTATAATTTGTGTTCTATCGGAAGTTCGGAAGAATAGTGATAAAAGTTATGACAGCTAGGCAACCACTGATCTTACTATATAAAGTAGCTATCTCCATTACAAATGCTCTTACGAAAATTACATACTTTTAAAACAAGCATCCTATTTCATGATGTGTGATTCAGCACAGAGGTCGAAGACTATCTTGTAAATCAGAGGTTCCCAAAGTATCGCGGCCCCTTTTTAACACGACGAGGTCAGCTATTTGTAGATGGAAAGCGTTATCTAAAGTTATACCTTCTTCTATTAGACAAGCGAAAAGCTTATGCATAATTCTCGAAATTCAACTTGCGATATTGCGGAATGTTACAGCCGGGACAACTGAATTCTGGGATTATGAATTCCAAACGCTAAGTAGAATGTTAGTATCACAAAGTGTAGTTAGGTAAACGGCCGGAAATCAAGAGACAACAGAATGCACTCACAGGCATTCAATGTAACACACAGTCAAATCTGGAAATGAGTAAAATATGTGTGTATACGCATATGATGTGTGAATGCCTTTAAATTGAAATAAATTAAAAATATATTATTTTTAATTTATTACTTAATTAAAATTTTTATTAAATTATAAAATATTTTTAACCTATTATTATCAGCATTAAATATTCTTTTATAAAATTATTTCCTATTAAAGTTAAATTTTTATTCCGAAGATAATATAGTAAATAAACATTAAGAATGCTTTTGTTACCGGGTCGATAAAAAGTGTTCTTTATATTAATCGGATAAAGTTAAAAAGAAAATTACAATTTTAAAATAATCTTCATAAATTAAGATAACCAGTACACTCTTTTTATTTAAGAAGAAGAGTTTCTTGATATCTTCCTTTTTTAATTCAAAGTAATTCAAAGTTTAATTCAAAAAATTTTTAAATTTTAATAGAAAGACGACAAACTTTTATACACCAATTTAATATATATATTTTTTAAAACGCATCAGCTTTTCACACTGGTATTAATTTTTTAGCAATAAAAAATTACAATAAATATTCTAGGATTATAAAGAACTGTGTGCGGCAGGTACAGCAATCGTCCATTTGAGATGAAGTCAATCTTCATTGGCAATCTCTATTGTTGCGAGAAGAGAGATAAAGATAGCGAGAGAGAGAGAGAGAGAGAGAGAGAGAGAGAGAGAGAGAGAGAGAGAGAGAGAGAGAGAGAGAGAGAGAGAGAGATACCCCTGCTAAATTCCTAATAGATTTTCACCTGCCATAGAGTGAAAGCAGCTCGACATCGCACCGCAGAGTCGTACCATAGCCAATCGATCAATTAACCCGTTCCGCGTAGTAATAAGTAAGACAAGTGAGACCGTTAGCCGTGCAAGCCCGTTACCTATAAGCTTTATTTATTACGCGGATTGCAAGAGCCGCATAGTGGATTGCGAGCCGCTACTACCGTGCAATGTCCTTTTTAATTTTTAGGAACGGATGTTGAGAGGATACGTGTATGATGACCGGTAACAAAAACCCACGTATTTGTAATTTTCCGAAATGTCTCTTCACGAAAAAAACGCATCTCATAAATGGTAATTTTAACTTTAATGAGAGTAAACTTTATATAAAATTTCTTGATAAACGTGATACCGATGTTTCTTTCTTAATAAAAGTTCCATGGAAGAGTGAGTTACGGATTTACAATACATTCTGGTGCGATTCGTTATAAAGTAACTTGAGTAACGATGCTACTTAGTGACAGTAGCGCAAGTTGATCATTTTTTTAAAGTTCGTTTCGATATTATGATAAATTTCTCGATTGGAAGCAAAAGTAAATCTTAGATCGCAGCATTAAAATATGAAGTTGTTAGATTTTTCGTGTCGTTGTTTTCATGTAAATCGAAAATTTATGTGTATGCGTCAATCGGACAGATATTATAAATTTTTTATTGTGTTGGTTTTTTTTAATTACGCGAATATTCTATCAGAGTTTTTCTGTTTTTATATTTCAAATCAATTTTAACAAAAAAAATTGCACATTTTCATTGTCAACTTTGACTATATATGTGTATATTTATATATCTTTATTAATAAATTGGTTCAACTACCCCTTCGAAAGAGAATTGAACACATACAAACTATTGATAATTAAAAGTATATATTAAATTGGAATTGCGAAAATTATTAAACATATTTATAAGTTATATTTTTATTACTTTATTATTGGATGTTTTGACTTGTTGGAAATTTAAATTTCTTTTTAAAAAAAAATCTTAATTATTCCTTAAGAAAATGTCTAATTAGAATTTCATTAAAATTTTCTTCAAAGTAATTAAGGAATATAATATTGCATCAAACTGGCCCACGTAAAGTATTTGTTGAAAAATGATGAAAAAGAAGAATTTTCACAGATTAAATGGCAAGTAAGTAAAATTTAATGTATTAAATTAAAACATTAATGTTAGAAAAAGTGTTACTGTTTCTTCACCTTCTTTTGGTTTGAGAACTCTTGTTGTGCGCTCTCGAATCATCATGTCACAAAGAAGGTGAGATTACGTAGTGACGAAGGGATCAAGTGGTTGTGTGGCTTATTTGTGGGGCGCGGCTCTATGTAAAGTCGGAATGCGATGAGTGTGCCACGTGAATTGACTCACCGAAGCGCGCGCTAATTTTGGCAACGGCGTAACGCGACGCGCGTCGTTGACGTTAGCGGTGGAGACGATTGTTCGTCCGGAAAATTGCGGCTACATTCCGTCGCAGAGTTCATTTAATTTCGATTTTTCGAACTTTTAGTTTTTGACTGATAAGAAAACATGAATTTGTTAAACACAGTTAGTAAAAATATATGTGTAGAATGGAATGTTTTAGAAATGAAACACTGCAATTTTTAAAAAATCATTAGCAATTTTTGAAAAATATTTTGTACTTAACAAACTGATATATATATATATATATATATATATATATATATATATATCTTTTTAATTTAACGTTATTATAAATATGAAATATCTCTTGCTTCTTTTAATTAACGTTTTTTTATGTATATTTTTGTTTAATACTGTTCCTTAACATTTTTTTAATATTATGTGAATGTACGTGTGGGTGTGTGTGTGTGGAGGAGTGGGGTGTGTGTGTGTGTGTGTGTGTGTGTGTGTGGGGGGGGGGGGGGTGAATGGGTGGGTGTGCATATATATATTAAAAAATATGAAGAGAAGAATGTTTCTTAAAAAAAGCATATAAAGAAAGCACTATCAGTAACTTGAAGAATATATTATTTAGTTATGAAATGAAAAAGATTTTACTAAAACAAATTTAATGTGCGGGAAATATACATAGCAAGATCATGCACTACTTAGTAGTAATTTGTGTAAAACTCTATTGATATAATTTAGTGGTTGATTGGAAGATTGTTACCAAATTTCTTGGTTGTCAACATAATATAATTATTATTAAACGATATGCTTTTCACACTCAATTAAAATATAATTAAATATAATAAAAGATAATATTGTAACAAATTAAAAAAATATTTCTATAAATAACGCTATATAATCATTACATTCACGATACGAAAATTTACTTATAAAAATTATTTGCTGTTTAATCGAAAATGCGAGGTACATGATAAAAACACCAACATGAATAAAGTTAAAATTCATATTCATTCGCAGTCGATAATCAAAAATCCCATCTGACGCGTTTCTTTTTCATGTGTAATGAACGCTTGAAAACGGTAGCGATACCGCCCGATCGCATATTGCTAATTAACATCTGTTTATGCTATGCATGCCAAATTATTTATAAATATTCATGGTATATGAACGCAGAGCTCGTTCCGTTGAAAGTTTGATAAAAGTTAATAGATCGGATGCATAATTAATGCGCGATCTTGAAAGGATCGTTTGACGTAAACAAATTGCAGGAATTGGAGAGCAGAATGTTGCGTTTTCGACATTGCGTTTTACATAATATTTTATAAAATTGCAGCACCAATTCATCGTGTGAATCATTACATCACGTTGAATATTCAGCATATATATAGCGAAAGTAGATTTTAAAAAATAATAAATAAAAAAATGCAGCGTAACATTTCTGTATTTGATAAATAGTTAACTTTCACGTATTGAATATAAATTATTTTTGAATGATTTTTGCTAGTTCGTTAAACGTGTTGTAACTTTTGCTATTGTGCTTATAAAGAAAATATAGTTTTAGCCGAATATTGTGCTTGAAAAAGTTTACGGGACACTAGTTTAGTAAGTATAGTGCAGTAAAGGAAAAAGGATGAAAGAAAATAGAATATTGCAAGATAAAGCGCGTAAAAAGTAGAAGGACAGAGACAATATAGCGATAGGATGTAAGAGTAACTGCTTTCTAGCAACCACGACAGTTAGTAAAGTAAGATGAAGCGAGTCAGCGAGCGAATTCCTAATTTAAAATCCAATTCATCCTCTAATCCTATTGCCGTTACTATAAATTTACTGGTATTCATTTATTCACGAACACACATCACACAAATCCAATACATACAAAATTTGTGATTACTAAAATCTTTATCTATATATATATATATATATATATATATATATATATATACTATTTATTAAATATTTTATTTTGTATTCTAGATATACACACACGCACCCACACATATATATCTGTGTATATATACATATATATATAATCAATTTATAAAGATTTAAACGTGGTAAACTAATCGATTGTCAGGAATAATTTCCTATCTACACCGATTCTATCTACACATTTAACTATTCTCGATTCAATGAATTAATTTGATAATACTATTACGAGTATATTACCATTTTAATTTCTATAATTAAATTAGTCTCTAGAACTGTCGATTGATATAAATAAATAATTGGAAGTTATATATGAAAATGATTATAGAGATTCTTAAAATGATTTCTTAACTTGATTAAATTTCTTTATATTTCAGATAAAAAATAATAATAAATTTATACTATTATTGCGCCAAAGAATTTTATTATTGATAATTCCTTTTAACTCAACAAATCTCAAACCTAACAACAAATTGGCAGGATATAATAAGAGGCATAATAGACAAAGATGTCAAAAGATAATCGAATACATTAAAAAAATTGTTATATAATAAAATATACATTATTATAGTTATAAACTTAGACATGAGAAGAGAATAGTAGGAGCTAATATAACAGTCCTTATTTGCATATTACAAGGCAAGCGCGAGAAATGTGAAAAATATGCGTTACTATGACAAAGTGCACTTACTTCCTCTGTTTGTTCCTCGACATTATTTTGTATTTTCGATCTATAACTATTATGATAAAAATCACGTGCGTAGACTTACGAAAAGAAATTAATTGGATCGCGCCCGAACATTTTTCTGATTTATGTATTAGTCGTGCGTGACTAACGAGGCGTCTTAATGCATCTCGAACAGAGTAAGATGGTTTGGATCAACGCCAATGGTTACTCGGCCGGCTCGACTCGCATTACTTCGAGTGTCTTCTCATCTTCCGGGTCCTCATTATTCCGCCCATCTCGATCCTATCCGCGAGTTAAATAAACAGAACGAGATACTATTTAACCATTAAGTGTATCGCTTTACACAGGAGAGATTATTGCATCATGGAATATATATATATTTTTTTTTTTATTTTTTTGCTCCTACAGTGGAAATTTCTGTACTGACGTAAAATATCTGCAGTATAAATTATTAACATACTCATACACATGAACGTTACCGAGGAAGCAGTTAAATAATATGGGCTGATTCCAATCCACGTTATTGTGAAAAACGATTGTAAATATTCTCGTAGTCTCTGATTTATAACAAACATATTAAAAACAAGAAACAATAAAGGAGAAAAATAAATGTAATTATAAATGTTATTTGCAACGTTTATTATACGTAATAAAATATTGTTTGTTGATAAGATCTATTGCTCATAATAATAGTTACAGCTAATAATCGTTATAACTGGTGCTAACGACGTGCTTAATACATATCATTAATTATCACGAAATTATCAGTCATATTTCTTTGGAAAATATTGCAATATCTCATTTTCTCATAAAATTATCCTGAATTTATATATAAACACGAAATTCTGGGAAAACAGTATAATTATAACATATAGAATATGTCTGTTACACAAACAGGAAAAATATTGACGACAATTCTTTATAATTTAAAATTATTGTTTAATTTCTATGGATTTACTTCGTTTCGTAACCAACTGATCTTGAAATTTCACAAATCACGTTTCAAATCAGATCGACTTCGAAGAAAATCAACGTAAATCTGCACGATTTTCTCTGATAGGAATTTACGCGTCGGCGCGTCTTCTCCTTCTTGATCTTCCTAACCCTCCCTTTCTCTTTCATCCCTTTTCGTACCGACAATTACGTCACAGCTACCCGTTTTCTCTCTCATACATTAAAGATGTCGCTGGTTTCCTGACAATACCTGCCAAGATTGCGTCATATGTTTCCGCGACGGGAGAAGGACGTCGGAAGGCAATTTGAATTTTGCATTAAACATCAATGCGTATATTTCGCGTGTTTGGATCGTGCAATTTCGTCTTTATTGGACACCGTCACGGATTTTCGACTTTGCAGTGTCGAATGTCACCGACTGCTATTCCAAAAAAGGATTAGAAGACAAGGCCGATGAAATGTCACGGCGATCGTAAATGGACGATTACGTAATTATAATTTATGAAAACAATTAAATTAATTATATATTTTATTTCTATTAGTCTGCATAAAATACTTATATAATTTTATCAATATTATTACTGATTAATTAACTATTTATTTTAATTAACAATTAAAAGAAAAAATTTTGTTTTTATATAATTTTTTAATACACTAAGCTAAACAAATTTTTATTTAATTAGAACATTATTTGGTGCATATAGATAATACTCTTTCCTGCGAATTCTGTTTTAACTGTAGTGAAGATGAATGAGACTAATTAACGACTAGTTACAAATTACATCCAACCAGAACATAAGTCAAACTAATTACTAATTCCAGAGTATGTGACGATGATACATATGAATTCATTCAAGATAACTGTGATTATTAATAGTTCTATTTAATTCAATAGAAAAAGATGCAATTACAAACTACATGATATTAAAACTTTACATAAATTAGATTAAAATTAAAATAGATTAAAAAATTGTTTAAAGTCATAAAGTCAATTTTTAGACTAATTTATGCATATATAAAATATGATAATATGATATGATTTTAATTAAATACATTCTTCTAATAATAAATAAATAAATAAATAAATTTTAATTTATCAAATATTTTTTTTGTACGTTACGTATATGCACATTAATATAAAATAAAATCTATTTTTATTTAATTTGCTAAAAAAATTATACTTTTAACATAAATGATGAAAAATTTATATTTTATATTTATAGTACATTGGTAATTCGTTAAGACACTAAATATAGTTGATCTTTTTGTGAAGCTTTTCTAGGTACTTTTGAATATTTCATGTATCCGTTTCCGGATATTCCTAGGTAATGTCAAATAAGAATAGAATTAATCTCTGCTGAATGAAATATCACATAAGTAATAATTCGTGTAATTCTAATTCCTCAATCGCTATCTATCGTCTAACGAGACATAAGAATGCGTCACCATTAGACTGCTTGGCGGACTGCCCAATTTGATTTAATCTCTCGTTAGCAATTTCATTTCTTCTATTTTTTTAAATATGTGATTCTTAATGTGCTGTTTTGTAATAATTAAAAACAATGAAAAATATATGAAAAATTACTGACAAGGATATGCATAAGAACTAAAAAATAAACTGTGAAGGATGTATATGAAAATAAATACAGTATAAATTTTAGATAGCACTTTTAAAAATTAAGATAAGATTAAGATTAAGATAAGATAAGAAAAAATTAAAATAAATTAAGATAATGTGATGTAAATTTGTGTAATACTTGGCCAATAAAAATTGAGACAAATCCGTTATATTTAAAAGATAATTTATCTTACTGTCTATATAATGGAAAATTATTGAATTGATTTATTGCAATTTTTTATAGTATAGAAAGATCTAAGGAACTTTGAATTTTTCAAATTGAATTTCCAATAATTCCTTATTCTTACTAATAATAGCAAATAACTGATAATAACTGATAATTTACATTTTACTTACTTCAGAATATTAAAATTAATTATAATAAATAATTCTGAACATTAAAGTGAATATAAATTAATTATTATATTATAATTATATCCAAAAATTATTATCCAAATAGTAGGCTATTATGTATTAAAAAAATCCATAAATTTTAAATATGATCCTTTGACATTTTGCTAAAGAGAAATTTATTCTAAATTTATCGCTTGCCATCGAAATTAAGGTCGCGAGCTGTGAGATATTCTGTATATTGATTTCATTTTACCTCTATTTGTACGTGACGTATAGATACGAGCGCGGCAAATATACGAACTGAATGTTTATTCGTTCAATAATTGCAGATAAAATGCATGTAACTTGGTTGAAATAATTGAGGTCCAATAGAGCCACGAATCTGTATTTCCGCCGGTATATACACGACTTTTTGACGTCTATTTTGGAGTTGCTAATTAACGGCTGCAACAAAGTCTCGTTGCGACAACATTGCGATGAAGTTGCGACAAAGCGACCGTTGGAATTATGGGAATCGCGGGCGATTCTGCGCGAACGACTTGCTCGCGATTTCGTGAGCTAATGCAAACTGCAATATTGCCAGACAGACAATGTAGCGTTCGACAATATGCAATAACAAGTTCGCACCGCTAACGACCTCGCGAGTTCCTCGAAAAGGGCTCCGACATGATGATGATGCCCTTTTTGTTCCGCGCGGAATGAAAGCAAGCCCATCCATTTTATTTTAATAAACTATATTAATTATTTAACAATTTTATTTTGGAACGATATGAAACCAGTGAGCAAATTAATCTGCCGCTTTGCTCTTTTGTGCGAATTTCCGTAAGGGACTCGTCGATATGATACTGTTATAACAATTCATTGTTTCACGAATTGTTTTTTTGAACAAACAAGTGATGCATTAAAATTTAGAAACAATATTTCGGTTATTACTATTTTTAAATAAAGCACAGAAAACATTCACATAAAAATAAATCGAATGATTTTATCTTATAGTAATTTAATCACTTTTGTTTACACAAAAGAGTTTGAGAAAAATAGATTAAATTTTATGAACTAATAGTATTATTACATATTTGACAATATAAATTAGATCACTGAACTTTTCAATTTAATGGATAAGTAAGATTAAAAGGATATGGAAGTTTATAGCTTATCATCGTTTATCGCATTTGAATAAATCTTATAAAATTAGACTAAACTTTGCGATCTAAAGTTTTCCTGTTATGCATAATTTATGAATTGTATTAAAAAATAGATAATTTAATAATATGATATATTAATAAGGTTATTTAATCTACAAAAATTAAGATATTTCTTCATTGATCGTTATATGACCGGTTTAAACATTTAAATATATGTCTGTTACACTTATTTTATGAAAACCGAATATATAGTTTAAGTGTATGTGCGTTTATACACACACACACACACACACACACACACACACACACACACACACACACACACACACACACACACAAAATTTAAATAAAACACAATATTATATATTTTTTTAAGAAAAGGAATATATTCTTTTTGTCTCAGTTACATGAAAAATTAAAAAAATCGCAGTTTTGTTTTCTTATCGTATTTCATTTGTTTTTTATCGTAATTTACTTGCACATATCATCTGTTAAATTCAGGGGAAAAAAGTAATTTTAATTACTTTGATGTTTATTTGATAACTGCGTAATTTGTGTTTCTTATATGCTTCCATAAATTAAATATCTCATCTAATAAATTACACAAAAACAGTATTGCTGTAAAACGATTTAATGACAAAATAATATATTGAAACACACATATCCATCTAAAGCATATAAAAGAATCTAAAAGAGTTATTTTTGATAAAATCGATTATTTTTATAAAGAATTTGATTATTTTGACGGATATTTGTAAAACCAGATCTCCTAAAATAAAAATTGATAGCTATTATTGTTGCGTTATTATTAGTAATAATTATTGTACATATTATTGATAAAAATGTTTCGTTCTATCTTCGAAAATTCTATTTTAAAAAAGAATTACGAAAGGAAAGATTAAATAAAATATTTAAGAAAATTTTTTACTATATAAATAAATATTAATTTTCTAGGAAATTCCTTAATAATTGTTTCAAATTATTTATTAATTTCTTACTTGTCTTTTTCATTAGTATGATTTATTACAT
Organism: Pogonomyrmex barbatus; assembly: GCF_055798465.1. Classification (NCBI taxonomy): domain Eukaryota; kingdom Metazoa; phylum Arthropoda; class Insecta; order Hymenoptera; family Formicidae; genus Pogonomyrmex; species Pogonomyrmex barbatus. The sequence continues at coordinate 5,303,862 of NW_028297171.1, read as the reverse complement.
AACTTCTTGACTATTTGACTGATTGACAGATTAACGTAACGAGCTGAATTGTCTGTAAAGTTGTCTATTAAATCAGAGAGTAATGGAAATTGCGCGTACGAATTATCTATATTATCTCTTTTTATATTCTATCTTTTTGCAAGAAGAAGAATTCTACTTATATACACATATTTATTCACTGCTACACATACATATGTAATATTTTCTCATTATTTCATCTATAAAATGTAAAACGTAATCGATACATATCATCCGAGCGTGATACTTGATTATGAATTTTGTGTGTAATACAAATTAGTAATAATTAGTAAATAATACAAATTGAATAAATGCTCGAAGTAGTTATTAGGTTTTAAAATATATATCGATCGATTATAAGAATACTTCTTATGATTTGAATCACTATATGCGGGAGAAGAGACTAATGACGATCTAATTTTAAACTATTCTATTTGCATTCATACTAAAATTGCAATATAGCTGATAATAACTGATTATAAATAAGCTTATATATTATAAATAGCAGGATAATAACTGATTATTAACTGTATAATTAACGATCATAAACAATGCTATATAAAGCCGTATCTTTATTTTAATCGATTTTGCAGATTAAGAAAGTTATTTAGTACTTTAATTAGATATATGTTAAGCCATGTTCATCAAATTGTTTGTTTTTTTTATACATAAATTCAATAAATCGATATCTATTTCATAAAAGAGGATGTAAATTCAATTTTTTATAAAATTATTTTATTAAAAAGAATATTAATTTATATTATTTTATATTTTTATTGTAAATAAGTATAAACAAGTGTAACATCAAAAATATAAATATCATTATTTTTCAATTTGATAGCTAAATCGAATATTTAATAATAATAATTCTCAAATTGTTCAGTAAAATTGATAAATTGATAAATCAAAAGATTGTTTTTTTAAAATAACGATTTTAATTGCATGTCGTCGGATTTACAAATATAGCTACCTATCTCTCGAGTGGCATTAAAAGGTCTATAGGATTAATAGTCTGTATACTTACAAGATGTATCTGTAGGATTTATGATACGGAAGGAACGATTAATTCATGAACATAAATTATTGCGCGTACAAGATCTTTCAATTTCATTAAGTAAATGTTTAATAGATTAGATTTTTAATGTATCTATTAATATGATTTGCAATGAACGACATTTTATTTTGTCTAATGATATAAAACTAATAAAAAATAAAGTAAATAAAGTAAATAATTAAATAATTAGAATACATATATAAAAGCTAAAGTTGGTAGATTTTTACGAGTTGTTTCAAAAAAAAGTCGATTCAGTTATCTATCTTTTTTTTTTCTTTCTCTAACTTATTGAAGTTTAATATCAATTCACAAGACAAGAATGTGATAGTTATATATGATTATATAATTAGCCTATATGTACAGTACATTAGTTTCATACAAGAATGACACAATCACGAAATATGAATTTAATATTATACGCTAATTAGAAGAATTCGTTGCAGCTTGAGGTTATTAGTTGACATATTTACGATAAAATCTCGTTATGTTCGTGACGTTTTTATTGCTAACATGTAAATAAATATAAGCTGCAAAATTGTAACGCGACGCACGTTAAACGCACCTGCTCAAATGATTCAACGAGCTTCTTGAATCTTCATAGGTCAAATTAGAACAAGGTCTTTGTCTGTGAATCATTCTATTTCAAATATACGAAACAACTGTAACGCGGAGTTGGACGCAATCCAGTCTGGATTAAAATGATTCCGACGTGGCCGCATATAGAATAATTATTTATGCGGATGTAGCGTACGTATTTAGCGATGAATAACAACGCGCTTTTAAGAGGCAGAAAACGAAGATGATATAATATAAAATTTTCCGAGGATAAATGGACCGGAATTAATAACATATTTTTTGATATGTGCAACCGATCTTGTAAATTATAACAAAAATAATGGCATGCATTACGGGTGCTATTTCATATTACATTACATCGGCACGGAATGATTTATAACTGTTGTGTACAGAGCGTGTATTATAATATGCAGCTTTGGATTTAATAATAAATTCTGTAATAATTATAGGGTCGCGACTGTAGATCATGAATTTATCATGACTAGAGAAATTAACGCAAGTTGAGATCTTCTATTAACACTCCATAATATATACTAACGATGTATGGAAACAGCAGACACGTTCTCCGAGAATTTATATTTATAATAAAATTTGAAGAGACGCGTTTGCATCTCGTTAAAGAAGCGAAAAGCGTCAATATGGCGTCCAATTATCGACTTATCCCCCATCTTGATATTAAAGTTTCTTGCAAAAGTAATCTGACGGTCTTCGCAGAGAGTTAATAAAAATTACAGAAATTTTATTTCAAAAGATATAAGATTTTATATATATATATATATATATATATATATATATATATATAATAAATTAATATGTAGAATACGTATGTAGAAGTTTCACAGAATATTTCTATAAAATAATTTTATTTCTAAATAATCCCAAAACAATTTTCATGCAGATGTAAACAAGATTTGCAAAATTAAAATATTTTAAATTTAATGTTGTATACTTAACTGTTGACGAAAAATATTTTATTATGTTTTTCATACGATTTTTTTGAAGAAAAAAATTGCTTAATGTGATATTTTGTTTGTAATAATTATAATATAAGAACAATAAATGAATAAATATGAATAAATATCGTATTATTCAGTAAAGTAAGAAACTCAGATTCAGAAAAAATTATGCCAATTTGTAAAAATATTCGTAAAAATTCAGAAAACAATTAGCAAAATGGATATTTGATCCATGAGTCTCCGTCTTAATTAATTCGAATCTTTTCGCAATTAGCAAAATTACGAAAGGAAATACAGTGTGATAGAATTTTTTTCACGTAGACGTAAATGTTTAATCGTGATGTAGGGCGGATCTTCTTTGCCAGAATTAATTAACAAAGTCGCTCTAATCAGTATCGTTCGCTGATTGGCTATCGTGCGAATACGCTGGATGTATTTGTTTAAACAAACGGAACAGATGCGAACACGGTGATTTCACACGCGGATTATCATGAAATTATTGTGCGAATGGAAGCAACATTCTGATTAATGGCGACATTGATCGCGTGATCCGCGGTATGTTATTATTTCAACGCATAATAATAATGCAAGAAAATATCATTTCAGATTATTTCTTTATGATAACATATTCGCTATTCTCAGAGGAATTTTACCTGTTTTGTGGACAAACACAAAACTATTTCTTCTTTGTTATGAAATCAAATTATCTTTTTAATTCCGGCGATAAATTAATTAAAATTAATAAAGATGTACACATTAAACAAACTTAGATATTATATATTATACATTGCTTTCAGATTTAATATAATTCAAAATAATAATATTTATTTGGAAGATAAATTGTATTTATGTGAAATAAAGGCAGCGATATCCGAATTAAATTTTATGTCAATCTATAAACAAACTTTAGTTTATAATGAATTAATTGCAAAATTCTACTTTACACCGAATTAATATACATCCGATCACTTTATTCGCGCTAACTCGCGCTTTTAAGTGAGACTCACTGAGAAATAGAAATTATCTCGAAGTAAATTACTGCGTAATAATAATAATTTGAAATAATAATAATTTTGAAATTCGATTCGCATTACGGGTAAAATTCATTTGTTCGGCAAGATCACGAATGTATGAACGATTGCCGCGGACGAGTCGGGGGTTGCCGGGGTGTCGCGACGCCCGCAATCGAAACTGTAACTACGCGGAACTCCGTCACGGCGGCGGCGGATTTCGACGTGCGGCGTCCCGACGCGATTCGTCCCGTCACGCGTGGCATACGCGACAACTAACTTTAATCTATATATCAGAGCGTGATTTCGGTCCGCCTGTGCTGTACCACGTCCGCCCGAGTCGTCCAACTTCGCGAATCGATCCGAACTTTATGTTATTTTTTATTTAAGTCACTTATTACCGAGCGGATGGTTGAATTCGAATACGTAGAGAAACTAAAATATTCCCTGTAAATAAAACAAGAATACGCGGTTTCAAGTTAGCGATTTAACGTTAAAATTTTTATGAATATAATTTGTTTCTGAATATATTTTCTCTCTCTCTCTTTTCCTTTTTTTCCTCCGTTTCTCGGCAAGCTCGATGAAATATTACAACGGAAAATATCAAAATAAATCACAATTTATTTCAGTATGTTATTTGATGTGACGATTTTTTAAGTTTCAATTTTTCTTAGAATCTTTCTTTTTTTACATTTGTCTGAGAAAGATTAAAATTAGTACATTAAAATTAGTACAAGAACTATACAATTGCTTTTTGATATATATATATATATATATATATGAAGATTATTTATTGGCTATTGAAATTTCATTTATCGTTACTTTATACATAATAGTGAATCTGTTAACATTTATTGATGTAATTATTCTTCTCAATTCTCGCATATTACAAAAGTATTTTACACATTGCAAAAGTATTTTAGGAAACATTATTTAATAAACGTTTCATTGTAGTAGCTATCTCTTCTTTGACCACGATATTTTAAAAAGAAGACAGAGATATTACTGGAATGAATAATATTATGATATCCAGTGGTTGATCAAAGCGATCAACAAGTGGCGTTTTTTCCCTCACTTAGGAAAGTTATTGTAGCCATATTACACATAGTAATGTAATAGAGAAATAAATCTTTATTATATTCAGTAATTGATGAGAGTGGTATATGAAAAACTTTTTAAAGCTGCCTTTATTTTTGTTAATTATGAAGATCATCATGCAAGATATGAAATATTATGCAAGGTATGAGAATGATATACATGCATCGTTCAGTTATATTCTATAAAAATAAGTAACTAATATTTTCAAGGTTCCTGACTCTTATATATAGTGTCAAGAACCTTGAAAATATTGATCAATATTAAGAAAATTTAATTTTTTTTCTATTTTAAAAAAGACAAGCCATTTGTTGTGTATTTTGTAAATTGAAACATTTTCTGATTTCCTTATAATATATAATTATACTAAATATAGAAAACGATTAAAAAATCAAATGTTTAAATATAACTTTTCCAGTTTTGATATTTTATTAAATATATATTTAATAAAATATAAATATAATTATTTTGTGTGTGTGTGTGTGTGTGTGTGTGTAGATATATATGTAGAATGTTTCAGAATTATCGACTTTCTCATCAAAATGGATGACAAAGTTCTAAGTAAGAAAGTAAGAAGAGAGAAGATTCATTGTCTCAAAGTTGCGATATTAATATCTTTTCGGTTGAAGGCGATTGAAAGTTAAAGATTTTGTTCAATTAAATTGCGAGATTGTATTGGTAAAAAAATTTTATCTTTCAGAAAATTCTTAAGTAAATTTTTTTGACAGAAATTTAATCTTCAAGTAACTAGTATTTAATCATGAAATTAATATTAAAAATTAAAAAAAAATTGCTGCAATAAATTGAATTGATAAATAAAAAATTCTTGATTGGAAATATAACAATAATAATATTTTATATTAATAATATTAATAATATTTAATAATAATAATATTTTATATTTAAAAGTTATTATGTAAATTGAAATAGCACTACTCAGTTTCATTATTATAAGATGGAGCGAAATAAACATAAAAACAAATAAGAAAAATTAATATTAAACTTCTTTATAGATAATATTTCTGAGAAAGATTAAAAATGTGTTAATAAAAAAAAAAAAAAAATAAATACAATTTTCTAAAAAGAAAGCAATATGACATTAGGGATGCTTTAGCTTTGGGAGAGTAAACAGGAATCACACACAATGAGAATCGTGTCGCACGAGCGTTATCTGAGAATCTTGATGCCGTTTGTGACACGAAATTTCAGCATTCTCGCCGATGAATCGGAAGATCTGACCATTTTCGTGGCCGTACGGATCTCATTATTCCGACACTTCTTGATGTCCATTACGTCTCCTATCAGCTGATTCCGATTTAATTGAGCCAGTCGTAGCCAATTTGGCAAGATGCTCCGCGCCGCATTATAGAAACTCGCGTTAATCGGATGAAGTCTGCGGTCTACGAAGGATATCAGGAACGGTACGAAATGTCTTGAGATCTCCCCAGAGATCTCCGGCCCTCTTCCTCCCCTCTCCTCCCCCGTTCTCGTCCTCCACCACGCAAGTATTTGACTTTCAAATGGCGGCCGCTGTACTCCGTTATAACCAGGCCGCTCCATTTCGAGAAGCAATTCCGGCCGCTGACGAATGGCCGACTCTCGAATGGACGAACGATAACTCGATTCGGACGCGAGCCGTGCGGATTGTGCCGCGGTAGCGGCGTCGGTGCCGTAAAAATGGCGTCTGCTATACGAAGACAGCGTTAACTCCATCGCGATGGAAAAATTGGATTCCGGAATAATCGGCCGCGTTCATCTTTACACAGCACGAAACGTATATTTAGGCTGTCTGTTAGGTTGAGAGTCTTAACATTCACTAGGTAGCCGCTTTTCGATCCATCATCTAAACATGCGCACAAGATGTTTCATGATAAACGTAAAAAAAATCAAAACTTAAAAATTTTTAAATTTCAACAAATTGCTGGATTTATTTTGGTAAACGATGTTGCATGTACTGCTTAGATTATATTCGAACGATTAGTAGCTAGAAATAAAAATTTAAATTGATCATTCATTATTTATTTATTCATTATTTATGATTATTTATAAGATAATATTACCAAGCATTATTTTTACGTAAATGGAAATGTAATGTTTTAAATATATTTTAATTAAAATTTACTAAATAAAAAAAAAATATATATATATATATATATATATATATAAAAGTACAGAAGAGTATTTTTATTAAATTTTTTAATGTAAAGACCATTTACATTTTTATCATTATTAAACATTTATAAAGCTTAATATAATAAATGTCACATAAAGTTTTTTATTAAAGATATAGACTAAACTTATTTATTTTTATTTTTGATAGTTGATACAAAATAATTTCATATATATTCAAAAAATATTTTATATTTAATGTTATTTATAATGTGTAAAATTAAATTGATTAGTTTTGAAATCTGCTAATCGGTCTAAACATACATATATGTAATGCAAATAAATATAAATCCAATATATTGGTTCCACTGGCGTGCGAGAAAGAAAATTGCAGCAAATAAAGTTTGATTAGGATCGCAAAAGGCTAGTCGTAAGTTTTGATGCTTTTTTTCTTTATATCTTCGCAAATATTACGTAAATTTCAACTTTACAAAGATCGCTAGTATTCGATTATTTTCTCACTATTTCTTCGTTTCATAATCGTCAAATATTCTTTGCTTCATGAATTTATTAGTGAATTTACTAGGGAATTTTTGAGTTCTTATGAATATTTATGTATCATAAATTAAAGCTACGTTTCGTGACAGAATGGTCTTCGTAACACGCAATTGCTTTTACTTTGAACATTTCTTCTTATTCTCAATAATTAATAAAATTTTCCAACAAATATATTTGAAGGAAGAATTTAAAAAAGATCCTTTAATGCAGTTTAACGTGCAGTTTAACTATGGCTATTTATTATCCGCTATTAATATAAAACAATTTCTAGCCATATTTTCATGCCCAAACGAAAACCATAAATTCCGCGTCGGAAAAGAAAAACGTGTCGATAAATAATGCATCCTTTCACCGGCCAGTCGGCCAGCCGACCATTTTCTAATTCTCCCCCTTTCCCCACCATCACTTCGGCGTCCACCGCGAATATTGGATTCTTCGTTCCCCTTTACCCTCAAACACGTCGAACACGTTTTTTCCCCGGTTCCTTAATCAAACGGAAATTACCCGCGCGAAGTTGTCACCGGATACTCGCATTCGCGAATTCGAGAAAAAGTTTAAATCGGAATGCGCCAAATCGAATCACGTACATCCCCCGGCCCTCCGTCGCCTCGGAAACAAAGTGCCGACCGGCCATAGGGATGGCGAGGTAACAGCGAGAGATTCAAAGGGGGAGGAGGAAGATCGCTCTTAAAACGTGGAATCAATTACGCGAGGATTCCGATTGGTATTAACGCTTCCTCTTAATGTTCGATGTGCAAACGTCGTTTTTTCTTACTCTTTGCGAAGATTACATTGCGCAAAAAATTCGGGAGCAACTCGGTTGATTGAAAATTATTAATTCGGTGCAGAGTTTTCGACTTATTTTATGATTTTTTTTAGAATTCAAATAAATAAATATTTATATGAAAATTTATAGATTGTTGAATCAATCGTGTAATTTTACAGGCGGAATAAATTAATGGGGAAGTAAAAGAGGAAGAATGAACTGATGATACATCGTCACGCTGGGATTTTGTAGAGATCGACTTTTGGAGGTCGACGGAGATTCGAGTGGGTCGATTAATCGAGTTACGCGAGCCGGAAACGGAAGAGGAAAGTTTCCTTGGCAGAATTCAATTTGGAAATTAAAGGATTCGCAAGCGGAACGAATCGAGAAAGTTTCCTTTTTTGAGGGGAATGGGGAGGATAAGGATCTCTCGTCTTTGTTTTTTCCGTTAAGTCGCTTAAATTCACGCGCGACGAAAAGTTTTGCTTAGTCGACAGTTCTCGATACGTCGATTTTCTACAGAATAATACACTACAGACTACTAGAAATAATAAATAAGTTGAAGTATCTACACTTTTCATACAGCATTATTTTTCTAAATTGAAGTGCTTTCTCTCTCTTCCTTAGCATGACTACGTGCGAAACTATCTGAGGCATGATGTTATAAAAGTTTTAGCTTACACTTGTTTTCAAGTTTTCTACTAAAATCTTTTACGTTCTTGTTATGTGGATACTACTAGACTAAAAAATAAATGCAAAAATTGTCGAGAATGGACTACATCTTATTAATGTTCTGTAAGTTTTTTTATATCCGCATCTTCAAAGTTTATTTCATGTCGTTTAGTATGTAATTCTTTCAAATATTATACTTTCCGCTATAATAATATAGCAAGTTTTTAGGAAGATTTGAAAAATTGTCAAAAAAATTATGTCTTCTAAAATTTTTTTGAAATTTCTATATTTTTTATATATTTTTTTTAAATATTTACGCGATATATATTTCATAATTACTTACGCGATATATATTTCAATATGATATTATGATTGTTAAAATAAAATTTACGATTTATTAATGAAACATATAATTAACGTGAAATGTTACTACAAGACAATATATAGATATATATATCGTATTTCTCTATGTTAATGTTCTGTTATTTATTCTTATACTTCTAGAGTTTACAACTTAGAAATGTGGAAACTTGGAAATAGAGGGTTTGGGAGAGGGCGATAATTGGTGCAATTACGTTGGCGCGGACACTATCAGGTGGATGATGAAAGGGACGAGAGGGATGAAAGGGACGAAAGGGATAGATTGTATATTGCGACGCGAAGAAATCGAATTACCGCGGTAAAACCATCCTAATGCATTCGCCCGTCATGGAATTCCGCGCGCTTGTTCGCTCGTGCGAATTAATGACGCCACATTTGCAACGCAAAGCCAAATACTTAAGAATAATATTTTAGCAATATCAATTGCAAATGTAATTCCTTAAAGAAGAATATAAATATAATGAAAATTAAATAAAATGTTGCGAAATATTGGTAGTAATAAATGAGTTGAGATGAACGTAGAAATTAGAATGTAAAGTGAGCAGAGAAACTATACTTAAGTAATTCATCAGCTGAAGAAATATTTAATAATGACACATTAAACATTTGGATAATCTATAAATATTTTAAAGAATATAACATAGGTCAAAGTTCTAAAATTCATTAATTTATATATATATTTTTTAATATACATTTCTAAATATACAAATTATATTTTCTAATTATTAATATAACTTAATAGTTTTATATTTACAATATACAATATGCATTTGATAATTAATTAAAAAGCGATTAAACAGCAATAAAATTGTGAAAAGTCATTTCCATGCGAGCGAGTATAATTTCATGTTGCCACGATGTACCTTACTTGTCACGTGAGCGTAGTTCTTCCAAGACAATGCATTCTGGAGTGGTCCGCAATTCGGCCTGCAATTCGGTGCATCGGGATGCAGCTGGAAACGTGTTGGTGATCACTTTACGAGCCGACGTGATTGCAATCATCCTCCTTTTGCAGGCTGGTGCCGCGCTCTCGGGAATCCCCGAGTGAACTTTTAATAATTCACTCGCAGCCGAATGCAAGCGCGATAGCGTAAGGAGGAGGGTGAATGGCGCATCCGGGTTGGAAAAAAATGGATCTTAAGCGACATACGCGTGAGCGGAATCCTCGAGCGGATTGTCTCGTGAAATAGATCATAAAAATGGATACGGGGGACGGAGTTGATGACGTCGGTACGCTTTTGTACCTAGTCGTACTTGGTCGTAATTATTATTAACTCTGTGAGGTGCGCTGTGTAGTTATAATACGTCTCTGCACCTTAGTATGCGATATAACTGAGCCTCGGTAATATTTCAAGAGAGGATTTGCCAGAAAGATGAGAAAAGTATGCATAAACAGGAGTCTGGGATTTGCTTTCTGAGGGGCTGAGTCATCTGGTAATGTGTTGATGCAACATCAAGTGTCAGTGCGTGTGAAACAATATTCTGCCAAGGAGCTAAGTTTGCATTGGATGTGGAACCGCTTAGTATCAACATTAACAAATAAATGAAGCAAAAGTGTAATAGGTTTGGCAGAATGGAATGTCTCCCATTCGACTGTATCGGAGTAGCGTTACATTCATTGAGCAATGAAATGGAAAAACCGTGCAAAGAATAACGAAACGAAGTCTTTCTGTTATTCTTAACGTTTCCTTTTTTTGCAACGTTACTTTCGCAAGAGAGTTGCACATCGTCGAATTACTCGGAGAGAAAACATTACGTTTGCAGAAACTTTTCTCACCAAATAGCCTTTTAAGTTTTGCCGTAGATTTCAATTACATCTTGCAGAACAATCACGCCACGATAAAAACGAGATTATAAGTTTACTGATATTATTTACCAACCGCTATGAATTGCCTCAGTGACAGTGACAGCTTATACCGAGTTCTTTTCTATTTATGTATAAAGACAGGAATTGAAATTAATACAAAGAACATTCTGTTATTTGTCATTAGTGCCTAGTGATTACTGTTTGCAGAACAGCATTTTTCTTCATTTTTTAATTATCCATAACTCGCAAACGTTATTTCTAACGCTGAGTAATAATAGTATTTAAAAAAAAGAGCAGGGAAAACACATTTCTTAAGATGAGTTTCCGGTTTTTAAGCCGCAATAGCTGCAGGATACACGTGGAATTATCAAGCGACTTCGGCGGTTCTTTATAAGCTTCTTAATTCTCGCCATAAACTTTACTATGCCGGTCGTCGTGACACGACGAGGCGGGAGGGAGAATTGAATTTACGTCGCCTCCCTCGCAATTAACATTGCGTCGCGAGTTTGAGATTACATCGAAAGTCGAAACGAGGCTCAAGGCAATCCTCCAAGGTCGTTCGAGGATAATTAGATTTCCCTACGATCGTGAGTAATTTTACGTATCATAATTTCGCGGAGTATCATTTAAGAATATCTTCATCTCTTTTATTCTTTACTGTTTTCTGATAGCGACAGTTGTAGAGCAGCAATATTATACCGACTGATTCTGAAATTTTTTTATAGTTGCATATTTCTTAATTTTTATTTGAAACATCTTTTATAGTTAATAACAATTAATGATGACAGGTTCACAGTGTTCAATTAACATGAATTAGACATACAATATATTTTTACTATTAAATAAAATTTTTTATTAAACTATTCTATTTTATAAACTATTTCTATTTTTTATTTATACTACCGTCTTTATTATCGTATTAGTGTGTTTGTTTTATTATTATCGCATTAATATTGTTATGTATAATAATGATTTCTTTCAATTAAAAACTTTACGATAAATTTATTCCTACTTTCTTCATTGTTAACATTAACATTATTATTATTATTATTATTGCATTATACATGTATTATGTCAATCAAACATGTCGGTGTGTATATGAATAAGTTGTGCTGCATTATGGCTGATTCTAACAATGTAATCAATTATTGAGTGCATAATATTGCGTCACTTAGTACAATATATGTGTACATTTGGTGGTTTATAATCAGTATGCCATCGTTAATTAGTGTATTAAGTCCATTTTAGAGTATTCGTAATACATACGACAGAATTTGATCCATAATTTCACGTGACATTTAATGAAAAACATTTGCAGTGCCATAATTACATTATTTATTATCTTTTTCTTCTTTTTTAAAAAAGAATCTCATGTGAGGTACCATTATGTCAATGTTAATTACAATAAACGTTTGGGTTTCGGGATGCAACCCTTTTCAAATATCAAATGAATATGTAGAGTATATGTTATATGATACGTTAAATGCGACTAATCTCAAATCATAATAATCACGTCCCTATATTGCATACTCGATGTAACAGCAACACAACATACCATAAAATATGTAATTTAATTGGCTGTTGCAGAAATACGTCGTGATACGTGCAATAATATGAATCCAGTGTCGAGTTAAAAATATTAGCGAAATAAAGGTGTGGCATATTTAAAAAAAAAAAAAAACTGTAACGGTTAGGTCTGTAATAATTAATACGCCGATGTTCTCTCTAATTATAAATTATAGATTAATTACAGAATCATAAATTAATATGTAATTTTGTGATTATAAATTATACAGATTATGAATATGTAAATCTATAATTACGAATTACAGATTATTGAAGAAACAATAATTTATAAAACGATTTAAATAAATCACATGCGACATGAATGTTTAGTTCTTAAATAAAGAAATCAGATCTCCATTATAAATGTATAAATGAAGATTCTAAAGATAAGATGTTCTAATTCTGCAAAGATTACAGAGATGTATTTCTCATCGAGTGTATCTTGTATTCTGCATTGATAATATTTTATATCACATTCCCGATTCCTTGAATCTTGCCGTTATTATTCTAAGATTTAAGCTTTCCCATTCTCTTTCATGAATGATATCGTTCCTTTGCACAAGTTGTTCTTTCTCTATCTCTCTTTGTTTCTTCCCTCTTTCTTCAACTTCCATCTTCTTCATTCTCACTCCTTGTGCAGTTCACTTCTAGGGTAAACATTTGCACAACTTTCACCTCGCTTCACATTCGCTCGCGTCTTGCCATGAGTAGTTCAAAGTAAACGCGTGTAATTGTTTACTTGCACCCTGACCAAGAATTTAAGGTCTTCCGCGCTCGTTAATTTGCCTAATTAGCGCTAATTATCCAAACGCATGCGTGCGGAAAGTTGCGAGTGGGAGCGATTTTGCACGTATGAGTTTATTTTAGGATAGTAGCAAAACAATGTGAAATCACGTAATTATGTAAAATTATCTCGGTATTGTAAACAATCTGTAAAATAACTGTTTCAATCAATAATTCATGTGGGATTTATTTGATCTTTTGGTTCGATTGAAATTCTTAGTAACCGAGTTATGTAGTACTATTATCAACTATTGTTATTAGTTATTTTCGATAAGCTTTGACTACAGTATTGTATAAGCTTGTTATGGTAACAGTTTATCGATATGAAATGGCGTTGAACCACAAAGCGCAAGACAAAATCAAATATATCGTGAATTTGATGTAATCGAAAACCTCAATTCGATTTAATTGGACTAAACCAAAATGCAACTGCATTTTCTATTATACTTGAATGTTCTAAACGGAAACTTGAAAATTTCCTTAAAAAGGATTTCTAAAAATGCAAACGCTTGCACTTTGATTATTCATTGAACTTTTTAATACCGTTAAGTGACTCAAACCTTCGCAATATAATATTTATAAATTACCTTTCGTTAATCGCCAAATTTTTGGAGACCATGTCGATACTCTATTTTATCATCTACGGCACACCTTTTCTACGGATGTATAAAGAGCTGAGAAAGTTGAAACCACTTGGAAATCTGCAAGAGACGAAATTATCGGAACGTCCAAACTTCGACAGTAGGATAAAATTATACGACAGCTTTTGTAGCTTTTGTTTCGTTTCTTACATAAATTATGAATAATCCTCTAAGTTTCTCGTTCCCAGAACTTATGCGAGAAGCGCGAGTTGATTTTAATATATTAATGATAGCTATAATCAGCTTGTGATAATAACAACTTTAAATGCTCCATAAAGATATATATAAAGTAAATATCCAATAAGATTAAAGAAAGATAATTCAATTAATAATAATTCTATATTTTGCTTAATATAAATTTGTAGACTTTTATGTAACAGAAAGAGAGAGAGAAAGAGTATAATTTGGTAATAAATCATATACAGTTATCAGATAATAAATTAAAGAAGAATAATAGTTATGGAAGATTGAGAAGTTTTCTTTTAAAAGGACGCTGTATATTATATATTTGTATTTTTGAATAAATGAAAGAAAAATTCGATGTATGAGCAAAATAAATCATTTTTATCAATTTTATTTTATTATTATTAATTACGAAGAAAACAAGAAAAAGTTACATAGCATAGCCGGTTGCTAAAACCAAAATAAAATAAGAGTAAGCTTTAATTAACGAATATTCCCGAAAAACTGTTTTTTATTATTAATTTAATAAAATGCATATTACGATAAATATTTGCATAAAATGAAATTCTATTGTAGGGAAATTTTTAAAAGGAAGTAAAAAAAACAATAAATTACTATGAAATTTTTAAATCAATATGATTTTATACTTGAAGAAGATATATTCTCTGACTATTTGCGTAAGAAATACGTAAGAACAATTAACGTTTCAAATAGTGGGCATACCTTAGGATTGGCTCACGCCATAAATAACGGCCGACGTGGTAGCTAAATTCTAGTCCAGCCCAACTAGAACGTAATTAGAAATCCGCCGCGAGAATCATTGCCAAGTGCCAAGCTGATTGGGATTATTGCACGTTACAAATTTAAATAATCCTAATTTCTCTTCGATAACGAAGCAACGATATTATTTATGACTCTTTTCACTCGTTAACGATTAATTACGATTAATGAATTTAATTCCAAATTATCACACGACATATATTCAAATCTTCTAACGTTTGCCTAATCCAAAAAGATGTATTTAACATCTTATATTTATGACATTTTACGATCAGAATAATCAGATGATTAAGTTCATCTTGGTAAAGCTTGGCTAGGCATTTTAGGAACGTCCTGTATAGATTTAATCGGGGCCGGCGTTACCGAGTTCACTTCCGCGTCGTAAAATCGGAGGCGAAACGACGATTCTTCGTCGATTAAATTCACCGACGCGTCGATTACTAATTTTGACGTGCAAGCCAATATCTGCCCCAACCTCTGGGCCATCTCGCCATATAACTGTCGATATTTATGGAGAACAACTCTTTAATATATACATATACATCGGCGTCGTGCCGGTGTCAATCGCCGTCCCGATGCACCTACGAAATCGATAATCGTTTCTAGTTTATCGGTGATGCAAGCTTTTTGATGATCTCCCAATAAACTTTTCTATCGCAGGCAATCAAAGTTACAAATTGGATTCGTGCGACGAGCGACACGGCGAAAGATATGCGTGATGTGTTGTGAAAATAACACGGATTATATTGAAGACACCATCGAAAAATTCATTCGACCGTGATAATTATTCCGTCAATTATTATTGTCGATAATGTCAATGTAATCTCTTAAGTAATATAGTGAATTACGCGCGGTATCTTTGCCTGTGGCTTTAATCATCAGTTTCCTTTAAATTAAATTCGACGCGGTTATATATATTCATCTTAAGCATCGCGATAAGATGACATATGGTGTGTTTGTGCCATTTAAGGCATTAATAGATTAGATCGGGTATGGATATTAAATGCTGAAAAAGATTATATGATATACTTTAATACAAAATCAATACTGACACGTTCGTCTTAAATTTGTTATTTAACGAATAATTGATACGTATCTAAAACAAAATAAAAACAAACGATAGCAAATATGTATAGATAGTAATGACGACGATGATTATTTTACAATATACGTGGATGCCTACATATCTTTCTAGCGTCAAAGGGACATTCGCGATCGCTAATTGGCGCGTCGTGGATTAATTAACGCCTCGCAATCCCATTGTGCAACAGTTCGTTTTTTACTTTCGCGAAATAACGCGTAAAACTAACGAGATCGTTAGTGGCAACTGGCATTTTAGCTGAATTAATCGATCTCATGATTAATTGAATTAATCCATCATTTCTCTTTTTTTTCATTTTTTTAACCTTTTTCTTAAAAATAATATAATGTGAAAAATAAATAGCATTAAATTGATTAAACAAATATTAAATGCTTCCAAATAAGATTTATTGCGTTTTAATTTATTTTTATATCCTATTTTAAATATTTCTAAGTTTAATTTTTATCTTCTTTTAATCATAAAAGATTTTTTTTTATTAAAAGTCGTTTTTTTTTTGTTTTAAGTAAAATTTCTTTAAATGTACGTTTATTGTGAATTAAAAATATTTCAATATTTTATCTGGATTTTGTAAAAATTTATTTCAAAGCTTTCTTTTTCTATTCCACTACCATTTAAAATAGCAAGAGAACTGGTATTTGAACTGTCTTGCCTTTCTGTTTTCAGGCGATGAAGATGAGCAAAGTGGGCAACCAGACCAATTCACAGGACCCACAGGCAGTGAATTCACGCGTTTTCGTCGGGAATCTGAATACATTTCAATGCAGTAAGACCGATGTGGAACGAATGTTTCAACGCTATGGCCGTCTGGCCGGTAAGTTTATTGTAAAAATTGTAATTGGTAAAAACGAAACTATTAGAATAAAATCATAGCTTAAAAATAATCTGTTAAAAGCTCTGCATAAAGGTCTTTGTAAAATATATATTCATTCTCTCTCTCTCTCTCTCTCTCTCTCTCTCTCTCTCTCTCTCTCTCTCTCTCTCTCTCTCTCTCTTAAAAATAAATATGCCAAAAAGTAGAAAGAAATAGATTATATAAAAATATAAAAATTATATAAATTATATATATAAATATATATATAAATTATATAAAAATAGCTAAAAAAAATTAAAAGACATAGCTTAAGAAGTTAAAAGACACTTATTAAAAATATCTCTTGAAAACATGCTCGGCAAAACTGTAGAAATAGAACCAGAAAAAATTAAGAGTTTAAAAATACTGTATAAAAGGAAATAATTTAAAAATGACAGGGAATTTATGTATATGTTCATTATTTTAGAAAAAAAATATGCATTAACGTTATTATATGTGTCTATAAAAGTGTCTATAAAAGTGATATTACGAAATGTGTCTATAAAAGTGATATTACGAAGTAAAAAGATTTAATTTTATCTCTTACGTATTTCTTCTTTATCTTTAACATTAAATGTATTTCCAGATATATGGTAAATCTATATCTAGATCGCGACAGTTTCTCAATTTTATTTATCTTCTTCGCATCTTAATTCGTTTCAATTATATATCTCGTGGAAATATTTAGCAGCCTCGCGATTCCATCGGAATAATTTCTTTCGCAATCCTTGCGCACACGCGCGCGCGAACTTACAATTAATCCTGCAAACCGTAACCCCTATTCCCTGTGAATTTAAAAAATACAGCAATAATAATAAAGATGGAAGAGCGACGTAAAGGAAAGAGAAATCGATTATAAGCGCGGAATGAGAGAATCATTTGATTATTTCCGAATGTTGTTCTCAATCCTTCCTAAGGCATTCCCAATAAATCGAATCGCGTGAGAAATCGGTGGCCTGATAACATTCGATAATTCGCGATCGAATAACTTATTATCCGGCGCGGAAAAATTGCATCGAGAAGAATAGCGGAAGGGGCAGCGGGGCCCCGGGAAAATGGGATCCCGGTAACGCAATTTGTGCCACGGCGACTTGACCTTCGATAGCTCGAATTGGATATCCGTCGGTCTCCAGTTTCAGGAAGAGCGCCACGATGACTGCCGCTGCCTTCTCTTCCTTTGTAAGCCGTAACCTCGTTTGCCCCGCAATCGCAGGATTTGTTATCCCGGAAAATCATTTTTCCCGCGCGGGGTCCTACCCCTCTCCTGGAAAACGAAATTACGATTGCGATCTGGAGTGATAGATAGACGGACGATGATAAGTCGAGAATGACCGTTCGACTGAGGTCGAACATGATTAAATCGACGATCGAGAAAATCTCAAATCCCTCGCTCTTTTTATCGAATTTGTTATAAACTGTTTATTACGATCCAACATACGTATGTACGAGAGACCTCGCGGTGTTCATGACTTTGGACTTTTTTAACAGCAAATTCTTCTCGGCTTCTGCGCAAGCTTGATTCACATTTTCCAAAACATTCATTGCACGCCTTTGTGACTGAGCTTTAAATTAAAATTTTATTAAGGCAAAGTATCTATTTACTAATTAACCGAGGAAATAGAATATATAATTCTTGTAACGCTCTCACTTTGATTTATACTATGTATATTAAGCAACATACAAAATGGACGAATGCATTATGCGATAAGTAATGTAATAAAAACCGCCAACGGGATAAAATTATATAATAAAGATGAAGAATGCGGAATTAGCTTCGTGCCGACGCAGGTGATATTGGCGTTCCAACGCCGAGCGCGCGTCGTCGGATATCATCACTGGGAAGTTATCCCGCCGCTCTGTCCGGCAAAATCGCAATTTCGAATGTCGGATGTCGAAATTACAAGGAGCTGCTAGCTGCCGATAAACAGCTTACTTTCTCAATAAAGGACGAAGACAATAAGGGCAACTTCGTCCTTGCAGGAATTAAGGCGTTCGCCGGATTAGAGGGACGCCGATACGAAGGATAAGCCGCGTCCTGTACGGAGGCGACGCCGCGTGCAATACGCGATAGCAGATAAATTACAAATTCTGCAAATCGAATATCTCTTTTACAAACAACGTTTAAACGCGAAAATGTAAACGATCTCCGACTTTCTGGAGAATTGTTTCTGTTTAAGACCGGGTTTAACGGGGCGAAATCCTCGACAAAGATCGTTCTAATTTTAGTAATTTTTACCTTACACCCTGTACCATCTTCGTATTACGAGACGAAAGAAGAGATATTATTAAATGCACTTGCCGTGACAATAATCTTTTTGTATTTCTTTGGCGTAAAAAATATAGGACAAGAATAAAAAATAAAATTTTTATAATAAGACTGTAATTACTAATGTATCACTTAAAAAAAAATAATGATTATTTTATCATATTTGCATATTAATAGCTTTGTAATCGATTCATGTTTGAATTATTTATTTCAGAAAAAGAGAAAGAAATAAGCAAATTTTCTTTAATTAAGAAAATTAAATTGAATCTTACTTAATTTTTCAAAATGCATTTTCTTTTAATTTCAAACGTACGATTTAGTATGATAATAATGTAATGTAATATTTAAAATAGAAAAAAAAGAATTCGCAATCAATTTTTTGTTAAGATAGATTCAATTTTTAGTATCTAAAGAATTTAAACGAAGAGAATGGCAATATTTTTTAGACATCCTATATACAGTTGTATCGGAAGAAATCGTCACCAGAATGATTTAAATCTGTACTGTCGAATGCCCAGATAACAACACTAGAGAGTCTCTCTGCCGACAAGTTTTCCAATATAAAGTCGATATTTGTTCTATATAAATGCCAAAACATTGGAAAAATTCACTGCAACAGGCCCTCAACACAGTACTGTTGTTATCGAGGCACTTGGTCGTCACTTTAGCGAGTGACGACTTTTACAAAAAACGTAGTTACGAAAAATACAAATAATTGTTACAAAGAGCGGACTTGTCTATTTTTGTGGAGGCGTTTCTATTGAATCAAACTTTGATTTCCATTTTTCCATTTCAATATTTTGCCTTTCTCACAACTGAATTTATTTGGGCTTTTATTTGAAACTGAAGGCAAGTAAATAAATTACGTATGACTTTTTTATTAATTAAAAGTTTATTAGATAAACTTTTAATAATAGTTTCCTTAAAAATCCTTATTTATTTTATCTTATTCTTGTCTTATTTAAAAAAAATACTGAAAATTTTATTTTGTTTAATTTGAAATCTCTTTGAAAACGTTTGTTGGATGCTATTTTTCCTATACTTTTTTATTTTTTTCTGAATATATTCGTATTTAACTGAAAAGATCAAAATGGTTGTTATTATTCATTTTTTTATATATTTCACTTTTCCCATTTTTTAATCATTTAAAGTCTTGACGGACAAAATATATATATATATTTAAAATAAAAATAAAATTAACTTGTAAATTAACTTGTATACTCTTAATTTATAATAATTATATCTGACACAGAAACAAAATAGGATATCAAATTTTTTACTTTGAATCTTTTTCTAGAGCTCGGCATTAATAATCTAAAATGGTTTTGAAATTTTATTGGATTTTGTAAGAGTGACAATTTAATTGCTAATACTACTTGTGAATCAACTCTATTTGCGGTCGAACGAGATCCTCACAATCTCTATGAAATAATGTGGATAATTATATTATCTTTAACTGAAAATGTTAAAAGCAATCGATATCTCAAATAATAACAATTCTGTAACGATGATATGCTTTTCATGTCTATATGTGAATGCAGCTTTATTACTGAAATTAACTAAATATTTTTATTTAGCAAACAGATTTTTTGTGTACTGAAATAGTTTTGACTTTTATTAGACAAAAACTAACTAAAATTTGTTAATCCTTGTAAAAACATGAAATTATATTTGCGCGAGAATTGAAAGAGCCTAGAATTCGGATAATTTTGCAAACATTAAATCACAAAATCACAAAAAATAAACACTTTACGTGAATTATTATTTTGTGAGAAAAAGAAAAGGAAACGCGTACGGTATAAATACGTACTGCGATCAATTAGTAGAAATAATTATGTGTGCTAGGAGTTCTACCATATCCCGAAAATATTATCCGGAGCTCCGAAAAATAAAATAATGACAACCGTAGGGCATCGTATCCACCAACCCACACCTCCCATATATACTTGCACTTACGATCGCGCATTTCGCTATCGCGGTTTTTATGACCAGAATAAATTTCGTCGCGGAACGATCTCTTGAGCGCCGATATCGAACTCTTGCACCCGCCTCGCGTGCAAAAATGCACACATAACACCTCCGCCGTCCCCTTACGTATGACATGCGCGCAGACAGCGATTTAAATTCCGGAATAAACGTTACGGCGATGACGAGTTACGTTACGGGGATCGAAGATCGATACGATCGACACGACGATCTCCTTTCGACCGATACGCCGCCCTGAAAATATGAGGGGTGGGATTAAGCTTTGAGATATGGGGATGATATAGTGCTTTATCGGAGAGTCGAGCGCTCGGAAGCGCTAAATGTTTCGGGAGATCGACGGGATGTCGCTATGTAATACATGATAAATTTACTCTTTGCTTGAAAAACGAGGAATACGACGAATCCGAAGATTAAAATTCGAAAAGGAAAAAAATTAAGTCAAGTTGTGACCCTAGCAATATAATAACGCGAGAACGACTTTCTACAAATAAAACATCTACATTGTTTTAGATATTTTCTTTTTTAAAATGATGCGTATATATATATATATATATATAGTGGATTTTCTAAAATTTTGAATAAAAACAATCGATATTTTATAATTCATAACAAAAGTCATTTTCCAAAGTTATGTTATTTAAATATATTTAATTGATTTCTATGCAAACAAGAATTTTGAATAATAATGATTCAGAAATATAAATAACAAGTTGAAAAATTAAAATAAAAATATAAATATATGTACATGTTTTAATCATATGATCATATTTTGTTTAACTAATTTTTTATAAAATCATGAATATGTAAAAAATATCTCCATATTGTTTTATATTATAGTTTCTTCTTTATTTCTACACGTATAAAAGATATAAAAAATTATTAATACATATTAGGTGACCACTCTTGTTAAATTTATGCAAGCAGTGTTCAAAATTTGAACGCTTTAGGTCATATTCTAAATGACAGAAAATCCAGTTATTGTGGATATCCAGGAAATCGAATATTGGCAGCTACAGTTTAAATTAGAATTATACCATTTTGGGATAATGCAGTTGACTCTTAAATAGGTCAACGAGGTAATTAAATTTTTATAAAATAGCTAAAGGAAAGATTTATAATATAATATAGGATAAAATGATTACATATTATTTTAACTCATCGATAAGTATAAAATCAATTTTTTTTAAATTCGAAATAACTTTTCAACAATCAGTAATTGTTCTGGACACTTTAAAGTGAATAACAAATACGTGCAATCTCTAATTTTGTTTTATTTTTTCCATTTATGAAAATGCTACACAAAAACAAAAAAGAAAAAAAGAAAAAGAAAATGACATGAATACTTAATGAATAAAACAGTAATATAATTTGCGCGTATTAGACAGGAGTTCGATTTTTTTAAAATACCTCGTTTCAACGACCGGTGTGTACTGAAGAATGAACTGATAACAATAGCGACGATGAAAGCTATGAACATCTCTTGCGTCGAGCTTCGCGATGAAGCGACGGAGAGAACGATGGGATGAAGAGGGGGAGGAGAAGAGGGGGGAGGGGCAGATTCGCACGGACAGTATTTGCATTCTAGAGCGTAAACGCGCACGTACACATCCGTGTGAGTGCGACTGTGCGTATGGGTTAGATTTACATATTTGTTTCGGCATAATGAATTCCATGCATGGTCAGCTGCTAACCACGCAAAAGTTATTACGGGTACACAGATTACAGGTCGCGTCCATGCGACTTGCCGCACCGGCAAAATCGACCAGCAACAACGCGCTCTTGTTTTTATTAATTTGGTTTGCAAAAATGTTTAATATTCCCTAGAGTTGTATTTAATCGTTCGGAAATGTCGTTATTTAATTTGGAGATTTTTGCTCCCGGTTGAAGTTTATCTAATTAAAATTTCGCTCTATGTACGCTCTACTCGTGCGTTATAGTTCTCTGGAGAAAGAGGGGGGAGGGGGAAAAAAACAATTACTTGAGAAAGTTCATACGGTTGTACCGTTACACAGCGCACTCCGCCGATGTATTATAAATTTTTTAAATGTTTATGAATATTCCTAGAATCACGCGATTCTCTCTCCTGTTTAATTTTTTTATAAATTTCGATCATTTATTTCGCAGTTCTCTCATGTATAAAACATATACAGAATGGTTTATTTAAAAGAACTGACTCGATCACATCCCCATTATTAAAAGCTCCGTGCCGAGTATTTTTCAGATAGAATTTATTCCATTGTAAAAAACCTCATAAGTTATATTTTGTTAAGATATTTTTTAAATTATTTTAAGGTTAAAAAATAAATGTTCAAATGAAACCATATATTTTTTATATCAGCGTATTGAGGAGATATTTTACCGTTTTTCCGAGCTTGTTTATAACGTACAGATAAACAATCATGTTGCTTACTGTTGTTACAAACTGCGTGTTAAATTTTTAAATATTGATTAATGGATAATGATTAATGGATAAATAATATAAAGTTTATATTGAATAACAATAAAATAATAAAAAAAAACTTGTATGTGTACTAAAGATAATATATTTAGTACACATACAGTATTTAGTGTAAAACGATTGAAGATATCGATATTAATGTATGCAATTTTGTTTATTTTACAAAGTCTACGAAGTGTAATTGATCTTTTTTTATATCTTTCCGACAGGTATCTCTATGCACAAGGGCTATGCATTCGTGCAGTTCACAAATCCGTTTGACGCACGCAGTGCGTGCCTCGGTGAAGATGGCCGCACCGTCCTCAGCCAGATTCTCGGTGAGTGAACTCTTCCATTCTTTTGCCATATTATTTGGAGAGCTGTTTAAAGAGACACAAAAGAAGGTTGGACGTGCCGTATTTCTAGAGGATCAAGCTTCAAGTTGAAAAAGGTTTTATGCAGCCGACAACGCTGTAAAAAAACTGTAGATATTATTGTGCGAATTCTATAAATGTATCATATCCTATAATTGCATCGCGCGTTTTATAATATTTATGTACCGTGCACATACGGATTAGAAAAATAGTTTTTTGCACGTGGTATTTCTGGAAAGAAAAAAAAATCGGTTATTCATAGAAAATCCCTATAGCGATAGGATTATGGCGATAAAAACTTTTTTTTATCGACATATCGACACATATTGACACTTTGTAAAACGATAATGAAACACAAGGATGGAAAAAGGGGTTCGCATTAATATGCAACGGCGGCAATATGGGTAACATGCCGGCAAATACGGGAGATCGCTTTGACATGATTATTTATTCAACACTTGGGAGAAAGTGTATCACTCTTAGCGTTTAGCGGGGCGAAATGACACCGAGCATATTCCATAAGACATATTTATGACTAGCGCAGGAATATAAAAAGCACCGCGAGTCTGTGATAAATATTGAAGGTGCAATATCGAGAGTATTGAAGTACATTTTTGTACAACGCCGTATCGATTTTTTTTTTTTTTAAAACAAAATTATCTTGATTTGTGAGGGACGACGAGAATGTTGTATTTTATTATTATATGTAGAATAAGGAGATCTTTTGCGGAACAATTTGTAAGCTCGCTTTATTGGAATAGAAAAGAGGAGTTTTCGCTTAGTGAAAAGTCACTTACGCAGACGTAAATTATGGGAATCGCGTGTATTTCCCTTGCGTCTGACGTCCTAATCTGGCATAGCTGACGTGGGTAAATGCCGGTCCTTAAGATATTAAATTAGAAACACCGCATTCGCATTAGGACGTACAGAAACTGCGGAAACTCGGCTGTGGCCGGCCGTAGGGATATATCCCTCCGATCGCACGTTTGGTTATGACACACGCGCCACAGCCCGTCTTACACAAAGGCAGAGCCCCTGAATAAACCACACGCGTGAAATAAACAAACGGCGACGATGGGATTGAAATCCGGGACTTAGCGCCGAGTACGATGGTAAATACGCGGCCGCACACCATAAAGCATCGCAACCGGCTAAGTAGAGCGAATCACGTATTGCCGTCTCTATGTCGAACGTGGGCAATGCTACGTAATTAGCGCAAATCTACGACAATGAAGCTTAATTTTAACGGCCCGGTTACGTTCAGTTGCATCGCATTTGTTTGAATGAGCCTGTTCGCGCCTCCTTCAATCTGATTAATATGCTCGCCAGTGCATCACGTTATCAAATGTATAATTGAATGAACGGATACGCAAGGTGGAAATGCCTCTCTTTAGAACCGTGTATGTGCAGGAATTTTTAAGAAAAATAATTTGAGAGATAAAGGAGATCGAGAGTAATGCAGCGTAACTTTATTTCGTACGTCTTGCTCCAGTAATTACGCCAAGTGTCTTTCGCGAGGGACAGATATATTGTAGACAGAACGCAAAAGAACCGTGATCTTTATGGAAACTTGTAGAGGTCTGAAATATTCATACGTTTATTTGTCATCTGTGAAAAACGTTCATGAGATTTTCGAAACATGCCCGTGGGACATGTGAGATTGTTGAGGCGTATCCTACACGTCCTCGTATAATCCATGTCCTTCATGTCCTACATGTGCCACGTATGCTACCTCTCGAGTATCGAATGCGCGTATCAGCATCGAATTTTTCAGGACACTCTTCCTACCTCGCGTCGATACAACCTTTTTCGGCCCGTCTCTACTGGGCGCGCGCTCCTTCACTCTTGCGGGTATGTTTCGCACAAATTTGTAATTATGTCATGTGCAAACACGTCCTTCGACTCGTTCTTAATCAGCCAAAGCAGAAAGTGTTATGCGTTTCGCAGTCTGTTTTATTACGCTGCGCTTCGCGTGTAACGCGAAGGAAATTAGACAAGACGAATGAATCGTGCATTCCGCGGCGCGAAAGGAGCGATGGGACCGTTATTCGGAAAGAGCGCTCGTCGAATTTCCAAAGCGTGGAACGCGTTAAGCTCGATATAAAATCTCCGGAGTTAACAGCTCTCTTTTAAATTTTCACGAATTTCTACAGCTTGCAAATTACCCCGTTCCCGATTCGGAAGCAGCCCGTGCTCCCCCGTGCTCTTTTGCCCAAATATTTCTCACCGGTTCCCGCATTATAGCGCGCGCAGGAGCTGTCCACCCTTCTAACCCGCTTTCCGCGCCTCTCACCCCTGCGGCAAGTCGCACTTGTAAATGCACGCCACCGTCCGCGCGCTCGCGCCCACCCGCGTGTGTACGTGCTTGTCCGCCCCTGGAGGTAGGCGAAGCATCGGGTGAACCGCCGGAAACACAGTTCTTGCATTAGCCGAAGAAAGATTTCTGGGGTAATCGTGGCGGAGAAACTGCCATCCCGGGAGAGAGTGAGGAAGGGAGGGCGAGGGAGAGAGAGAGAGAGAGAGAGAGAGAGAGAGAGAGAAAACGAAGAAAGAAAGGACGCGCACGCGCGCTTGTCGTTCTTATTGGCGCGGATCAGACGGACGGGGGTGGTAGACGGGAGAGGATGGTTAGCGACGGCTAATTCCATTGGGTGTGCGAACGAACGGAGTAAAAGAGTTCCCACGCGATAAGCTTTAACCCTTTGACGCTGCTTGTATCTCCCAAAAAGCGAATCGATCTTTTCTACCGGGTGACGCGAAAAAGACGAAAACGCCCAACGATACCCTCGAGTGCTCTGAAAAAACACCCCCCGAGAGAGATTGAACCTAAGCGCGGGCCTCTCGATTTCGGTAATTTACTACTTCGCTACTACAGCACGTACTTTTGAGACAACAAGTGACAAAATTGATGAAATAATGTCGTCTCGTACCTGTTAAAAAAATTAATCTTCAATGCGGATTTTATTTTGCAATTTATTTTGACATTTGTATCTCACGTTCCGCGTTTCATGTTTTTCAAGACCTGTTTGGCTTAACTTTTGCAAATGTTCGCATATTCGTAAATTTATGTAAAAATGCATTCATTTTTTGTTTAACTCTGAAAGTTCTGGAAAACTCGGATTAATATTAATTGTGATATTCACTTCGCGAACGTCATCAACGTTTAACGTCGACCATCCGGAAGACGAGGGTCACATGACGAGAGTAATGCACGGCATATGCAAATACCGGGTGGACGATGATTTATTATACTAATCTCGTTACGAATTAATGTGCTGATTTATGATGGCGCGGTCCTTTTTCACTCTTCGCAAGGTGTCCCGACGCCGCATGAAAACGCGGCATAAGTCATCCCCGTCGCACGGATTTTTTCAAAGCCGACCATTCCCTACTCCGCCCCCAAAATATCCGTAAATCTAGCACATTCGTATAGTAAAATTCCCAGAAATTCCTATATTTTTTCGCAACTTCTTGTTACGGTATCAACAGCTCTTGATAAAGGATTAAAAATTAATTATTACTGCGTGATAAAAATCACACTTATAAAATTTTGTGTAATACTTAAAAAATATGAGGGATGTTTTATTTTTAAGTAAATTGAAAGATCTTAGGAGGGATTAGATTTTTACGACAATTGATTTCATGCTTCTTAAGAAAATTAATTATGATTCGCTTAAGGAACAGTGTAAACTTCTAGTTGTAAACTTGTATAGAACGGCGTTCTGGTGTCTTGTATATCTAATGTAATTTTACAAGTGCGTAAAGCGTATAGCGGTTTATTAGTGCGAATATACTACGTAAAGGAATATATATAGGGTAATTTGGTGAGTGTCACGCAACAACTTTGATGCATTTGTGAACAGGTTTGTAAATTGTGCATGTAAATTGACACTTTTCTATTTATTTTGAACTCCCGAATGCGTACACCAGATATTTGTTCTCGAATCGCTCTGTATGTCAGAATTTCATTACAACTCTATATGGCGTCCTTTCAAAGATACAACCGGCAGAAACATAAAAATAGAATATGAGGAACGTCGGATAAGGTTGATAATGTTGAACGTTGTAATTTTTTGTTCTTCCGGCGTTGAAATCCGATATGAAACTGAAGCACTATCATTTTCTTGATCTACAAAATGTAGCTCCTCAATTTTTGTTTGATTTTGTTTCTACTTCGTTAATGGATGACTTTTTGTCACGGTTAAATTATAAACATTTAATTGCATAAGTGCATCAAGATATTATTTTTAATGCGGAAGCATAATATACATTGGAATTAGCAATAATCTAATTTGAAATAGATACAAAGATGCCAAGGATGTAAAATGTTTTTACCTGGTCGAGTGTGTAAGTGCCAACGCGAACTGCGAAAATTTGAAAGAAATTTGATATTTCGCATTTGATATTTCTGAGATCGCAACTTGCTCCGTTTGAGTAACGAAAATTTTGCATTGGTCGTTAATTTTAACAAAAAGCGGGAATGGATTTTACAATGGGTCACGCGGTGTCACGATGCTCCAATCACTAAAAATGATCCCCCGATCGTGCCACACGTGCTTCAATCTCTATCTCGTCCCAAATCCGCCGCTAATTAACAGCAACGCTCGCATTGTTTAATTTTATTATGCAACGTTATTTTAGACTTCAGACTCGTTTATCCGCCGCGAACACAACATGTCGTGTTGCAAGCCGGAAATTCCGCTAATTAGGGAGGGCGTATAATGTAATTGCGCTCGGGATCTACCCCCCCGTCCCCTCGCCCGTTCCCCTTCACCTCTCTCGCATCCTCCCTTCCTCCCTCCCTCCTCCCGTCCAACCCCTTCTCGTCCTACTTCTCTCGGCGAGCTCAAAGTAACCTTTTGCGTGAAATGCGCTTACACTAACGAAGTCCGCGCTCGTTACTGGTTACATAAACGATAACCGGCTCAAAGTGACGCTCTCTCAGTGACACGCAGAACCGCCGCGACGTTGGAGCGTTTATTCGGGCGCCGCGATGCTCCTCCAAGTCCCACTGATAATACCAAGATCATTCACGACTCGCATTCATAGGATGCCGAGGAATCAAAACGCTAGGAATGATACTCAAGCTCCACGCTTACTGGATATAATTTGGCTGTTTCGGCCTGTACGGACTTGGTTTCAAAATTCTAGACGATGGATTGATTTTGATCTCTTTGGGTTATCTTTCTTTTTGAAAACTAAAAAATTTGAAATAAAATTGATCTTTTTGATTTTCAGTATTAATTCGCACAAGAAAAATTAGATGAATCATTTTGACGTTATATGTATTAATAATTAATTAATTAATTAATTAATTAATTAATTTGATAAAGGAGTCCAATATAGTGAAAGTAGAATGTAAGTAAATATAATCCTCCTATCCTATTCTTTTTTAGAAACATGAATTATCAAACTTTATGAAATTGGAAGTTTATTTATATTATTCAAATGATCATTGTGTAACGTGCACGAATAAAATCGCATGTCATATTCTCGAGACGTTAAATTCTTTTGGTTGCTAAATTTTCGTTTCTTTACCTAGATGGATAAAATTTGTAGCCGAGCGACTTTCGCCTGTAACGTTTTTCTCTGCAAGCACACCAATTTTTGTGGGCACGCGTTTTTTCAGACGGAATATCGAGTTCCCGCGTGACACACGTGTTTCCGCGTTCGGGCGGATAACCGAGAGGGAAAGAGAACGAGAAGGAAGGGAGGAGAGAACTGGCCAGGCGAGTTCACCAGTTATCGTAAAATGTTTGCGCCCTCACGAAGTATTGCGCTGCGCTAACGCGCACAAACGGCCAATGGACAATATTCGTTCGGAGTGGAAATGAAAAGTCCAACGTATCTACACACGCGCGTGATGCGAATGATTTTTTTTGAAATAGTTATTTTACTTTACGATCGGCCCTTTTGCCATGCGCGTACCAGAACCAGGACGAGTGTATTTAATCCGGCTGGAAGAGCGTATCGTAAAGGAGGGGGCAGCGGGGATGAAGAGTTGACCTAGAGCATAGTGCCAGGGGTGGACGGGATATTTTGGAATCCCCCTGTCTACGCGCAGCTTAAAGTATTACTTTTCCCAATCGCGAAAGTAAGACATACACAAAACTTCATGACAATTGAAGTAATAATGGCATTTAACATAATTCTATTTGATGTTTTATCGAAGCAAAGGGACGAGAATGATTTCGATTATCTTAAATTGTTGAAAAGTTAAGTTGTAAAATAGTAAAAAAAATTGCAATTTAAAGAGATAAATATTATACATATAATTCACGTATTCATTGTATTTGCTTGTGCTTTATTTCTGAAACTCAAACATGAAAAGTGAGAAAAATAACTAAATTTTATAAGAAAAGAATCAATAATATGATGTTTTAAATTTCAATTTAATTAACATTTTATTAATATTCAATGGAATATTAACGTGAAGAGGAATTGTGAATATTTAAGGCTTAAGGATTAAAAGTTTCGAATTCAAGTGCTGGGTTACTTTTAATCCCAAGTAATCGTTAATCGATTTGTAATTAAGTAGGCGGCTTAATATATAAATCGCTGCGTTTCTAAGCAGATAAGTGCTGCGTGCCGCAGGTCCACCCCTGAAACACTCGGCATCGTTTTACGACTCCCCCCCACGTGCTCTCCTTTCCCCACTTTCAGTTCTCTCCTCAAATGAGCGCTGAAAGCTGGCAAACTCTTGAGGATATAATCCCGGCTTTCCCGATTTTCCCGCTGCAGCCTGGAGAGCTGCTCGCATGAATTTATATGAAAACGCTATCCTTCCCTCGTCCTCCCTCTCTACCTCCCTTTCGTTGCATTATGCACCGCCCTTAGGCCTCTCTTCGCCATTTTAATGCGCTCGCATTTTCAGACGATTTCCGGCGAATCTTCTTTTGCTCAGATCCAGAAGATCTCCTCTATATATCTTTAAATTAATTTGTTTTTATGTCACTTTCTGAAAATTGAATTTGAATCATTCAAATGAAGACTTTAAAAGTGTTAAATTAACATCAAATTTTTAATGTCAAGCGATAGATCGGCATTTATCGCAACTGTATTATCTGCTTTATCGCATGCAAGATTACAGATTATTGATACATGATCCCAGTGATAAATGCCGCAATCAACGTAAAAGTGTGGTAACACCAGGTTGTCGATACCGGAAGGCGAATCAGATTAAAGTTCAAAAGTCGCGCCTCGGAAAAAGTACGGTGATTGGACATAAAAGTAATTACACTTCACCAGGATGACCAGGAGAGTTAGCGTAATTGAAATAAATCAGGGAGCGAGTTTTAAATTTAAAATCCCTGCCGTGCACTCACGTTCATCTTTTGTCACTATGTATCTATAAATGTAATCAAAGAGAGCAAAAAAAGAGAAGTGCTCGTATTCAGCTGAATAAATAAGTATTCTTCGATCAATCATGAACGGTTTGGATCAGTTGATTCATCTACTCCGCATACTTCCTTCCGTTTAATTGAAATCGAACATTTGACAATACACACAAAGAACGGCCGTGACGTTCAATTAGCACGCGCACAATGCCGCTGCCGGCCGTTCGTGGCGACGACATTGATAATTAGAAAATATTAATTAAAATCGCGTAAAGAAGGATCTGATTTAAAATCCCCGGCTTATAAATAAGTGGCTTCCGATGCGGTGCCCTTTCATATCATAATGTCGCATTAAACTATTTAATTTAGCTTCTCAATTGAGCGTGCATTAATCGATCATCGTTCGTTGAACGCAATAACATTTTTTTTCTTAATAAAATTAGCTATGAAGCTTTTATTTCTAACGGCATGAAAAATAAAATAAAATAAAACACGACGTCTCGTTCCTCGTTTCACACGATCTTAGACATTCCTTTGGAATTATTTTCTTCCAAATCAACTTACGTATTCTGATATTCTCTTTAAGAAAAGATGAACTGCAAACGAAGAAATTGTAAGTTAAAAGTTAATAATAGTTCAGAGACTAAACGAGACTAACTAAGTTGATTTTCTCATAAAAAATTATTTTGTGGAAAAAATTAAACGTTTTCAACTAAGGAGAATTTATTTATTCGATTTTTTCCAAACCTTTATTTACCAAGTTGGCTTTAAACTTTTGTCCTATTGCAAAAATTCAAGAGTTCTTCCTAACTTCGCCCTAATCCTCTCCCAAATTCTCAATACCCCCGTTCCCGCTTTCCACTTCCATGCAGAAATCCAAGTTCCCGTGCTAGTCGTCGCTTTAAATGCACCGGAGTAGCGGGCTCGTTCGCCAGTCACGTGTCGATGGTGAATAACGCGATTGGGGGTGCGTGCAAAGGTGACAGGACGGCAGTGGGACGGGCGTACGAGAGAAGAAAGCTCTTTGCCCCCCTGCCCCCCTTTCTCTCTTTCTCACGGGAAATACGTCGAGTATCTGAATAAATCGAAACAGCCAAAGTGATTCTCCAACTTAAATTAGTTTCCGCCTCGAACATCGAACAGGTTACGTTAGGTCAGGCCAGGTCAAGTTACGAGAATAAGCTACTTTCGCTTCTTTTTGTGGAGACGGCAAGGGGGCGGGTAGGGGTTGGAAGGAAGCGAAGACTTCCGCCGCTGTAAACGGATCCCAGGTGATTTCGGGCTGCCTATTGCCTATTTGCTCGTTTTGCACGCCATGTGATATACGCCATTTTTTTCAGTGGAATTTTTTTCAGTTCAGTGGAATTTGTTGTACTGTACATATTGCGACCTGATATAATTGTCTGTATGATTTTGAAAAGTTTTGAAGAGATCTCTTCCTTTAATAATCGATATTTTTTTGTTTGAGATTTTATTCGTCATATTCGTAATAATTTATAATTAATAACAAAATATGGATTTAGATGGATCGTTTTAAAGTTTATAAAAATATCATTTGGCTGAAATAGATGGCGAGATGGATCCTATTTTTAATGAAGCATTTCATCTAAAGATAGGTTTAAAGCTTTTAATTTTCAATCCAAATGGATATCAAGAATCGAAAAACTTTCTTTGGAAAATTAAACCTTCCCCTGAATCTAATCTCAAAAAACAAATTTCCCGAACAAAAAAGATGGCGGCGAGCAAAATGGAATAGCGTGGAACTAATCGACGCTCGAATCTCGTCGAATCCTCTCCAGCATCCGCATCTCGATTTACTATTCGTGCATTTTCCTGGAGAATTTGAGAGGATGGGGAAAGGTAGAAATGCTCGTATCTTCCGTCGCTTTTTGCCTTGAAAATCTTGGGATCGAAATTCCCGTCGTACGAAAAGACGACCGGGAAATTAACGTCTAACGTTAAAAAAAGAAGTAAAACAGCGGATATCTCAAATTAAATAAATAAAATTTATATTTATTATTAATATGCGAGTTTTAGATTCACGATACATATTTGTCTGCATCAAAGTCCAAGACGATATGATAATATTAATGAGAGTCACGAGGACATTTTAAAAAGAAAATTAAAATACTTCATATTACATCTGAGTTTAGATTGATATTTTTAACTGGAAATATTTTATTTGACGCTTTTTTTTCTTGAGCTTTATCACGTTATGATAAATCATATTTGTTTGAATTACTGAATTTGTTAGAAACTTACGTAATGGAACTGAAAGATGATATTTTATATATGTGTTGTATAAAACGTATTATATCGTCGAAATGTAATACATGCTAGATAACGCAATATGAAATGTAACATCTTTTGCGTAAAGTGCAGAATGCTAACAAATTTTTCCGCGCGGTAGAATTTGAAAAAGAGAAACTCCGCAAAATATCTTCAACGTATCAGAAGAAGTATACACTTTTATTCAAGCGTAGATCGTTGGATTTGTCGTTGAAGTTTCGAAATAGATTCATCGCGAAGTCCATTACAAGATCACGGAACAAGAGTCACGTCATTACCGGTGCAAAACTCAAACCGATAACTATCTCCTCGGCGTATGGCTACTTGAAAAAGAAATTCATTGACTTTGTAATCGTGGGTACATTGGGTACATTGGAAATATACATTTCATGCGTCGTTAGAGTTGTCTCAAAGTTCAACACGAGCGTGAAATATGAAACACACTTATTTTAACTTGCGAAAAAGCCGTACAAACTTTTTTTTCACAAGGATTTTTTCTTATTATTTTTTTTTTTTTTTTTTTTTCAAGCTACTTTGGCGTAAGTACATGGGCAATCGTCTTTCCGCGAGTTTTGTTTTCGTGGAATTAGTTTCTCTTCCAGACTTTGCTCAGTCTGGATAGAGAGAAAGGAGGTGTAGCACAGTTTTCTGTTTTACATAACTTATACAATACGCTCCGATTTCTTCTCCCTTTCTCTCTCTCTCTCTCTCTCTCTCTCTCTCTCTCTCTCTCTTTCCTGTTCGCGACAGCAACGAGAAACTGATAGGGAACGCGAAACATATGCGCGAGACAATATGAGAAAAAAAAAAACAATGATCGAACCGAGAGAAAGTAAAGTTGCGCAGGAATGGTTATTATCGTATTAAATAAAAACCGAACGTTCGAACATGCCACAAATCACGCGGGTAAATACATGAGACGAGACTAGAGAAAGAGAGAGAGAGAGAGAGAGAGAGAGAGAGAGGGGGGAGAGGAAGGGAGAGATAAAAATGACACGTTTGCCATTTTAATGCGCCAGACAAACGTTGCCGGTTACGTTCGCTGCAATCGCGAAAAAGTTCGCGAATTAACGCGATTATACGCACAAATAAAGAATGCACGTCATTGCTAAAAGCATCGTTTGGAGCGCTCGGCTGCTCGGAAAATCAGCTTTCAAACCGACAGGACGGCCGAAGCGCGCCAAAGCGGAAGCGAGCGAAGCCCAAGCGCGCGCGCACAGGACGAATGCAATTATGTACGATGCGGGGGGAGGGGAAACGCGGGCGCGTTCGTGTTTATAATTTTCTTTGAGGCGGCAAATTCCATTCGCGTAGCTTCCGCTTTGAATGCGCCGCGACGACGCATGCATTTAAACGAGGTAGTTAATCTTTATTCGGCGTTTTTGCGAACGGATTAAATCGGCTGAAAAGCCGCAAAAATGCCGGCTGGAAAGGAGCTCGCGGCGAGAGCGAGTTGCATTTTGCATCCGAAGAAAACGTCCGGGATCGGACGTGGAACTGAAGACCGGGAAGATCACGAAAGTGCAAAACACTCCTCTCACTCGGCGATTCCGCAGGCAGATTCCACGCGGACCGATTCATAAGTCGGCCCTTGGATTAATTAATTAATTAATTAGCAAAGCCGTGCTTTTAAGAAAAGAACGCGCACACTTTTAAACCCTCGAGGATTTCTTTGACCACTCGGTGATGTTTATTTAATAGCGAGTATGAATGGTAATTCAAATTAATGTAACTGCGTGAAAAATTTTAATTATAATCTCTCTTTTAAAACTTCCAGAATAATTATCGCGTACTGGTTGTAATTCAATTTAATTTAACTTAATCGCCTCGTAATGGTAGCGTAATGAAATTAAATGCAAATTGGTGAAGCTTCGCAGGAGGCTCTTTAATGAATTTATTTTATAAAACGTATAGAGGTTGTATATATGTATCTCGAGCCTGTTATAAATTTGATAACGCCGTTGAAAATGATATTAATTGGGAGGATTGTTTACTACGAAAAACAGCGTAAGATAATTTTAAAAAGTTATATTTAAATATGCGTACACATGTATATATGCACGTCTTATTGACATTTATTTTCGGAAATGTAATTTATACTCTTGTTAAATTATATCGCTTTATTATTAATACAATCATTTAAATCAGTTACAATTATGAGCGAGAATATTGATTATTTTATTTGACAGAATTTAGTTCTCATTTATTTACATGTTTATAATAGTAATAATAAATCCACTTGTTAATCTGGCCTGGTTTAAGAAATTAAAGTTACATTCTCTCGCAAATATTTTAATATTTTAATAAAATGAAACAACATGCAAATGCAATTTATTAATTTTTTTATCTTGTGTACAATAACACGTATTGTACACATATTAATAGAATAGGAATTAAGTGTTTACAAAATTTAACTAAACTTTATTTGTCTTGCTTTAGGATGTCTACTTAATTGCATTTATAAATGCGTAACTAAATGTTTAACTCAACATAAATTAATGAGGTTTTTCCGGAGAACATGTTAAAATAAATCTCATTCTACAATTTCGAGCGCGTATATACTTTTGCGCTATAAATTATTTTATTACTCAACAATAAAAAAAAAAAGCGCCACGGGCCGGTCTCGAGAAGAACAGTAATTAACTTAATGGATTTTCGAGAAACGCGGGGCAAATTGCGACGTGGCGAGGGTAACGTAACATTACCGGAGTGATTTCGAGGGAGCTGAAGAAGTCATATTTCATGCAACTCGCCCCCGACACCTTCTGACTGCATATCGATAGTCCATTCGGCGATGTCTCGCGTGATTAGAAAACTTCGATTGCCAGATTACGCGGAGCGGCGAGATTTACGGAGTCTACCGGGTGGTCGTATTGATACTGACACGTCGGGAAACTTAAAGTCCGTGTCAAGCGTGCAGCCGCCGTTACCATCGTACCCCAACTTTCCGGAGCGGTCGTGAATACTTCTTTTCCCTCGTTAAACACGGGGGGTTGCTTTCTCGTTCGAAGATCGCCGTAGAAGATTCGCGTTTTCGCCCCGTCGTTGACGAAACAACAAAGCCGATTTCAGAATTTTCAGGTGTACTCTCTGTTTTCCCTCTGTGTGCGATTGCCTCGTGCCATAGTTGCGGCGTACACATACGACTTCTGTATTGAATTACACAGTACAGTGGAACCTCCATTAATCGAACCTCCATTATCCGAATATTCTATTATCTGAACGCTCTGCCATTCGAGTACGTCCTATTACACGAACAAAATATTTCCTTATTATTTCGTACATTGTTTACTTTGTAAAGATGAAGAGAGGTGCACCCTTATTTCACAGGGCATTCGTGGCGTTGGATAAAGAGCTGGAGGCACAAAGATAATGTAATTTTATGCAGCTAAATGTATTAAATAGATTGTGATTTAGGAGAGAGAGAGAGAGAGAGAGAGAGAGAGAGAGAAAGAGAGAGAAAGAGAGATACACGAATTTATAAATAATTTATATCAATTCTGTTGATCTCTTTCTAAAATAAATCAAATCTTTTGTTAGAGAAAAGTAATTGTTTTATTATAGGAAAATTCGCTTATCTGTGAATACTTATGTTCCGTTATTAATTTGAATAATGGAAGTTCCATATCGCGATTATGTATATGTACAATCATAATTATGGTCTCATGCGCAAATGTTCATATGACTTATTGTAAGATAGATACGATATGTGCAAACACTTTCCCACAAAGCATAAAGATAAATATCTGAAGTTAATATCTTTTATAACTTAAAAGGCACAAAGACAGGAGCTTTAAAGAAAATTTGCAATCGCGATAAAACAATTATTTTTATAATAAAGTAATTATTTTTATCATAAAGGTTTTATTGGGTAAGGTTTTATTATGTAATATATATAGTGTAATAATGTGCATTATATTTATATATACATATATTAATTTATTGTAATTCCCCATTATACTAAATTATATATAAATTGCCATTGCCCGCAATTTAATGGGACTTTGTTAAAGAGAAAATTGTATTCTGTATAAATGTTCGTCATAATGAAACTATTACGCTGTAATATAACAATGGGTACAACAGAATAAATCTGTGTTTTAAATAAGAAATCAAATAAGAAAAAATATTAAAATTGCAAAATATAATTATTTCTACGTCGAATCAATTATCAATTGAAAACAGACAATAGCTCGAATTACAGATCGTCAAAAACAAATCGATCAAATTTTATGGAAAAAATTCTAATTTGCTATTTTTCGCGTTCAATCGTTGCATTGAATACGATAAATTAAAGGCATTGTTTGCCCTTTTTATATTCGGAACTCGTTAATAATGAGAAATATAATAACATACATAATAATCGAATAGATCCCGACGGTCATCATCGAAACCCCTAAAGTGCAACTCGTTGTACAACTCGCAATGTAACCGCCGAAATGCGTTCCCAGCAGAGCACTCGCTTCGGCTATGCGTTTCGCACGAAAGTAATGCCCGTTCGGCATTGCGATTTACTACTCGGAACAATGATATGCAAATGCAGTCCCGATGGTGATTCTTATTTCTGATTTATCAAAGAAGCGAGGTAAAAGACGTGGTTTATCAGAATTTTTTAGAATACGTGTGCTGTTCACTTAGAGCTGTACATTTTTTTCAAAATATATAACAATCGCATTGACAAAACAAATTGTTGTTATGCATATTGCATAATAATATATTTCATCTACTTTTTTTGTGCAAAACTTTCACGAGTTCTCCTTTTATTGCTGTAAGTTTCTTTTTTATTATGTACACTACTTAAAAATCTAGAAAAGCTTGTTTCAGTGAAAAATAAGTAGAAGAAATTTTACGCTTGTATAAATAATTATGTAAATGCACTGGAAAACATAAAAATTTTTTATAAATTTTATTTATAAAACAAAATGATATAAAAGAGAGAAAATTGTCCGAAATAATATTTATTTTTAAAGTTATAGTAAGTTAAGTTTAGAAAGTATTGTTAAAATGTAGATATCTTATAAAGGATGTGCTGAATTTAGTCTTACAATTAAAAGTGGTATTTTAATTTTGGACATAGTCACTGTTTGTCTATAAAAATGACTAATTGAAAATATGGAATATCAACAGAATATCGTGAATTCTTATAGACTGTGCTAAATATATAGACGTGTATTTATACATATAAGACTGTTAGATACATTGTTGGACGTAATCGAGCATATTGTTTATTTAAAAAAGACATACATGTTTCTTAATGTATTGATATATTATATCTAATATTAGATAAAAATATTTTAGTTCATAATAGTATTTTTTGTTTATTTATAAATAGGAATTATGAAGGATGAGACAAGATATATTTATCAATATCTAATGTTAAGTTTTTTTTTTAATAAAATTGAGATTCTAATATTTGAAAATAATATCGGCATTCATATTTGCGCACTTTATCACGATATCGAAAATATCTTGTGATAAACAAATCAATTACGTTGATATCAATTACGTTGATATTTTTATATAAATATATAACATATTTTTATACATATTTCGGGATTCAAACATAAAAAAGAGATTTCGATGATTGTTCCTAAAGCGAACGGCACTATCATTTTCTTTCTCTCTCTTTCTCACTCTCACTATTTGCTGAGATTTGTTGCCAGTTTGCTATCCATCGTAGATGTAGGTTTTCCGCTTGGCTTGGCGTTGATTTTAAACGAGTATAGATATTTACGCAGGACACGCTCTCCAACCTGCGACAAATAATCTCCCTCTCTCTCTCCCTGAAACACAGTACTCTCGGAGACAACCCAAGCGAGTAACCCGCGCACTTGACTTACCTTCCCTCCTAGCAACGCGTAAAACAGCCTTTACGACGAGCGCGTACAAACATCGTTCTCGCCCTCTTCGTGGATAACGCCACGGCGGTTCGTCATTGTCCCTTAAAGGAGCCGCGTGCGCAGCTCGTTAAGGACAAAATTCTCCGGCTTATCACCGCTACGAGTGGGAGGGGAGGAGGGAAGGGAGTTTAACTAATTAACCGAGGAAAGGACAGGCCTCGCGGGTATTTTGCTGTAATTAGCGACGAAATGCACGCCCGTAATGACATTTGCGAAGGAACATCCACTTTCTTTCCCTCCTCCTCGCACTCTTCGCGTGCTGCTTTCTTATTCTGCTGCTTGCAATTTTCAAAAGTCACATCGCAGTCGCTCCTCTCTGCTTTTTCACCAGTGGAACGATCGTAGTGAAAATAATGGAAACAATTAACGATCGTACATCGCGAAATTAAGATTTTTCTCGCACGGAAAAATAAACATTATCGCGTAAGCATTATTGCTTATAAGCAACTGAAATGTTTTTCACGCTTTTAAGATAATATTTTTTTTAAATGCATTTAAAAAAAATGGAATTTTGCATATGCCGTGAATTTTCCAAGTGTATAACATTAACAATTGCTTATCTTGCTTTAAAAATGTAGGAAATTTTGTGAAATTTATTTGTGATCTTTACGGACAGCTTACATTAGCTTTCCTCTTTCTTACATTAGCTTTCCTCTTTCTCTTACAAAATTAAGCAGTATTTCGTTGCTTCTTTGTAATTATTTTCTTAATTGACTGATACTAAATGTGTTTAGTAATTACTAACTTCACAAAATAATAATTTCTAGTACTTACGAATATCTCAAAAATATAAAATATATTCATTAAAAAATGTTGTTTTCTGACTGCCAGAACTATTAAGTGTGTAAAATTATCAATTTTATCAAAAATATTTTATCTTTGGAATTACAGAAGTTGAATTAAGCAATTATTATTCAAGCACTCGAATTATTGTTTTAATTTCTTATCCTGTTTTCTTTTTTGCAATTATAGACTTCAGAATTTCAAGATAAATTGACTGATATTGATCGATAGATTTTTTTCGCAAAGTCATTTCTGTAGAAACCAAATCCAATTTCCGTTCATCAATTTTTCCGCGACTTTCATAATTTTCACCATTTTAATCTCCAACATTCTATAAATATTTGACACTGCTTGATCAAAGGACATCGCTAAAAATGAAGCTCCCGACGTTGTTTATGCTCGTCGATAATTTCCGGCGACGGCGACGCGCGACTGCGTAAATTGCGTGCGTGCATGAGCTGGTGAGTTCACGCAATTCAGGCGAAATGTTATATTTGTCATTAAAGCGTTAATACGCATATATGCCCGCGATGCGACACGATGCGAGCGTTACGCCAGCGAATGAGCCATTGATCGGGGTGCGATCGATACCGAAACTCGATATTATCGCGTG
This sequence comes from Pogonomyrmex barbatus, assembly GCF_055798465.1. Taxonomy (NCBI): domain Eukaryota; kingdom Metazoa; phylum Arthropoda; class Insecta; order Hymenoptera; family Formicidae; genus Pogonomyrmex; species Pogonomyrmex barbatus. The sequence goes on along the minus strand of NW_028297171.1, from coordinate 5,262,970 downwards.
ATTTAATTGTGCCGCCGCGTAATTATCTCGACGACAACAATAACAATAACAGCAGGGTGCGAAAAGTTTGGTAATTTGCGCGTTGTCGCATCGGCGATAATACAGAAAATATCCTCAAAGCGACGCGTAGAATTGGAGAATATCGCGTTTCTCGATAATCTCGATCATTTTTCTCGTGATAAACGATGTGAACTATAGTCTTTTTTTTTTCTTGTCTTTTTTTCCTCTTTTTTTTTGTTTTTTTCAAGAAAAAGCACATCCATCCGAGTCGACCATGACGGAGCAATCTACGACCGGCTTTCAATTTTGTAGTTATTCCTCGAAAAATTGAGCATGCAGGGCCGACGGGAAAATAATTTCAACGCGAAACTACTTTCTCATACTTTTTCAACTAGAGAATTTTCTTATTTATACATTAATAGCCATACTTTGTTATTGCTGGAGATACACCGGATGATTTGTCGTAAAATAATTTCAATTTGTTCAGATTTGAAAACTGACGAAAGATATTAACTCTCCCGATGTCAATTTTTTTCTCGATATCAGTGTAGGAAAAAAAAGAAATTTCATCCTACGTTATTTCGCTTCTTCTATATGAACTGCTTCACATTGCTGTGCACGCGAAATCCTGAATAGTTTTTGATATACGCTGCAACACATTTTATCGCGGAATGTCAGACACATCGCAGACGCCTAGATAGTTGCGGATAGTCCGATGGGAGGATCTACGAAGGATCTACAAATGGGGTCACCGAGAAGTTCGAGTGTTGGACTAGAAATTTGTGGGGCGAGCCGGGGATTATGCGACGATAATTTTTCGAGCGGGTCGCACGGGGAGTACGAAATCAAAGGGTAGTAAAGTCGCGAGCGATTCGCGGAATAAGTCGGGGAACGAGGCGAATTGGTAACGAAACCGCGGAGGAGAGGGGAGAAGGGGGGAGGAGGAGAAGTATGCATTATTCACGCGCGGGCCCCAAAGTGTTTGTATTTTAAAGTGACGCGCGTGCATTAATATTGCATAACGCGAAAGTAGCTCGATGCATCGCGCAAAGTCGATCCGAATTCCGAACTTTGCTGTAACATCGATATTATTCCTTGCTTACTAATGCGACCCGCCTAGGGACTCCCGTTGGATAATACAAAGTGATGGAAAATTAAATGATGAACTTTCTAGTCGAGCGAGACACATTTTAAACTTCTTATCCTCTCGCCTCGTGGGAGTTCTCGACCTGGGATTTCGTGCCGATATGATAACCGCTTCGATTTAAGACGTGTATGTCCGCGTCGCGAAAATTCACACCGTTGGCGGCGTGATTGCTTCTGAAGAAGTCATGTCATCAAATCTCGTAATAACTTGAAGGATACGAACAGACGAGCGCGCGAGGCGCAGGTAAATCTTATTACATTGCGAAGGAAAAGAGAATTACTCTACGATGTTATATTATACGTGTATAATATACACGTATATTAAATATAATAAAATCTATAACGTTTCAAACTATATATACCTCTCCACGCGAAAGTCTACATGATCTCACGTTCGGTATCTTATAACGAGCTTTGAGTAGAATCCGGAAATGAGTCGTTTAACGATATTCGATAAGAATTAACCGTCGTGACTCGAGTTGAATGTCGGCAAGTTTCGGTCGAACGGGCATTCTCCGAGCGGAAGCGGACTTAATATTTAAAAATAGCGCGCAATTTAGCGGAAGCGTGCCGGCGCGGCTCGATTGGCCCGCCGAGATTTTGGTAGGGCCAGGCGATCGGAAGGCAACCATGGTGCGGGTACGTGATTGGCTGATTGGCTGGCCGATTTCTAAGTCCGGGCACGCCACGCAACGCGACTCTAACTCAACAACGAGAACGCTCGCCTCCTGACTAGAATTTTTTCCATGTAATTACGTACGCTCACCCGCCCCCTATGGACCACCCAACTAAATTCTAACCCTATCGATTCGACCCTCGGCGACCCCGAATATTTTTTACGTTGTATCGCAGAGTCCACTGCAAGGTAGACGTGTAGAATATATATTGCCTCTTTTGCGAAAGTCCTAACGATGAATCTGAAAATATCTGTCGCTTCATCTCCTTGGGATAAACGTAAATAAATTGATAAATAAATAAATGTGTATATATGTGTGTGTGTGTGTGTGTGTGTGTGTGTGTGTGTGTGTGTGTGTGTGTGTGTTGTTTTAGTGCATAAAGAAATCACATTAATTTGTAAATGTATTTTATTAAATTTATATTAAATTCATGTTCATATTAAAATCAGTACATGTAATATGTTACAAGTAACATATTACGAGTACATGAAATATGTTGGTTTTTAATTAACAAATTACATTACTTTATCGATGTTAATATTTTTCAAGACAATTCACTTTAAATAAGATAATTAATTAAGATTTTTTTTTCAAAATAAAAAAAGAGAGTTTCCGGACGGAGCATAAAACGTGGGTAATAGCATTAATCATATAATGATGATTGACTTTATTTCGTTGTATTTAAATTTTTTATGGACCATTCAGAAAATAAAATATGTTGGCTCTTATATGGAAATCAATGAATATTTGCCGATAACGAGGTCTCTATATCCTCACGATATTTCTTTTAATAAATGCTATCATCTGTCACTTACAATCATTTAAATCAAACATCTTTCGACTTATACCGTGTTAAGTTTTACTCACGCGTCTATCTTATTACTTCTACTGAAAGATAACAAGAGCGAGAGAGAGTGGGGTGCGACCCTCGCGAGTGTCGGGTCACCAGGGGGTTGGCCGGCGCAGCGGCACGCGTGTAAATTCGCGGATCACCCTGCGTGCAGCATCCTGACTGCCCTGGAATGCGAGGGGAGGTGGCGACCGAGAGGGGAGGGGGTGTGGAGGTGGCTACAAATTGCATCCATTACTCTTGCAGCCGCGCACCGCTTCCCCAATCCTCCGCTCCGGCATCGTGGCCGCGCGGGGCGCGCGCTCCTCGCTACGAACGGCGGCGTCCGACTATTGTGTATGAAATGATTATGGTGGTGCGGTATGAGGTCGCGGGGTCGCGCGAAGCCGTACGTCACTTAGATTGGCCCGTTGGCAGTTACAAAAGGCGAGAGGCGCGCGCGGACGACGCGATTATGCGCTACGGCGCGCGTCGATGTCGGAAGCTGGAGCGCGTTCTCTTTCGCGGGACGCTGTCCCGCGACGCTGTCGTCGCGAGAACGCATGAATTTATGACCACGCTCACATTTTCGCGTTATTCTTGCCGAAGTAGGATTAGATAGAGCGGCATCTGTGTTGCCTGCAACAATGGAAAACATCGTGTGCGATTTTCAACGTTGAAGTGAAGTTGACGGCGAGTCTCGTTGCTTTCTTTAACGTCGCATAGGACGATCGTGTCAATGAAATATTGCACTCCCAGTCTCTCTCTTTTCATGTTTCGTATAACGTACAACTGCGCGCCGCGACAAGGAAAATCTTTTTGTCCGCACCGCGGTATTTAAATAATTTACCGGGAATGGAGGCCATGTGAATTAAAATTTATTCAGCGGATGGTAAAATGGATAATTTAAGGTTTTAATTCTGGACTAAGTAACATATATAAGTTATATACGTATCAGAGATACGTTTTTACATTAAATTTATTTTTACAGTAAATTTATTTTTTAAGAAATAATTAGACTCATTGTCAGAGTAATCAAACATTAGTGTAAATAATAAAGTGAAACTGACGTTTCCTCTGGCAAGTTTTTATTTATTTAATTCTGAAAGAAGAAAGTAAACCAGTATAATTTTTGTTTTTTTCGGAAAGAATTGCTTTTTTTGACAATACACAGACACAACGCGAATGAAGAGAAGTAAAATATTTTCGGACTATACTGTGTATGAATTCTTTAAAAAGTTGGAACTAAATCCGAAAATTTTCCTGACCCTCCGCTTCCTAAATTCGCTGATTTTTTATCTTTTCTAAACTTTTAAAACTGATTGACACACAATGATTCTTTCACATTTTACACATGAAACAACAAATATATGAAAATATAAGATTTTAATTTTAATTGATTAAAACTTTTCATGAATAATTAGTCCTGTACAAAAGAGAAATACAATATGAATTTTTATATAAATTATTTGCACTAATTTATTTACAATATGCAGTTGTTTTCTATATACCAATTTAATAATAATAATATTTTAATAATCGATTAATGAAATATAATCAATTTCTCATTAAAACATATATTTTAAATTTCTATTTATTGAGATACTTTTCTTATTCCTAGTAACGAGACATCTTACGATTCTAATCAATTAATATAGATGAATAAATTATAATAAGATATTTGAATTAAAGTGCTGTAATTACATGCAAAAAAGATGCACGATACATCGCAATCGTGCGGTACAAACGCTATAATTAGGGCGCCATCCCTTACGCGATACAGCGGTACAGCGCCATTGAGAGCGGCCGGCGCATTCAAGCTCGCCGTATTGAACGCCGGCCACATTTCGAGCCGGCATTTCAACAGAAATACGGAGTCCTTTTACATTGCATCGCGCCTGTCCGAGCACTACCGTCCGGTCAATCCGTCTGCGGACGTCGCGACGCCCTCCCTGCTCACCCCCTCCCCCCCGCCTCCTCCCCCTTCCCCCGGGAAAGGAAGGGAGGCACGGCTGAAGGCTCGCACAAAGCCGGGCTTGCTTAATAAGTGCCTATCCCTTTTTCGCGTTTCAGAGCTCGCTCTTCTCTACGCCGCGTACGGGGTAAACAAAAGAACTTCTGCCGACAAAGGGCCCGTCAAGATTAGCCCCCGCGGGCCCTTTCGCGGCAACCAGCGCGAATTCGCGGATTCCTCTTTTTCGACCGTGGGGATTAGCAGGATTAAAAGAGAGAACCCGACTAACGTCATCGCCGACACTGTTATTTATCAGTTCTTTCATTAGGATGTAAAGAAAAATCGTCGCGGTCGCGTATGGTCGAAATGCTAATCATCTCATCTATCGCTTTAATTACCACTTTACTTACCACACGCGATTCAGTTATTAGTTTTATGCATCGTTGCTATGCTATTCTACATTTCGAAAGTCCTCTAAAATTCAAAGAGAAATCATGAGAAAATTATAACTCGACCAACTCGAGCTCGTAAGAAAGAGGAAAATAGAGATATAACAGCGGAATGTAACGAAACATTGTTTAATGGACAAGAAATATATAAAAAGGATATTTTCTATGAGGAGCTAGAACATATTGCAGCGGGAACGTTATGAAGAGACGGAGAGAAATGAAATGTTGGAAAGATGGAAAGTAATCGTAAAAAGTTGAGAAAGGGGGAAATATGGAAGGTATAAACGGTAAAGAATGGAAAAAATGGTAATGCTTACAGGAAAAATGTTAGTTCTGCGACGCTAATGATGAATACACGTCAGAAAGAAATAAGGATAGGAAGCAATTTTTACTCGCGCGTTCCCTAATACCCGCGTGTGTGGGAACAACGCGGCGGCAATGAGACGAGACTATGAGAATTATCCGCATGAAATTGAAATACGTCGGAAAAAATTATTCCCCGCGGTAATTCCATTAACCCCCTTGAGGGAGAGAGAGAGAGAGAGAGAGAGAGAGAGAGAGAGAGAGAGAGAGAGAGAGAGAGAGAGAGAGAGAGAGAGAGAGAAAGTTAAATAGCATGAAAAGGAGTAAAATATTTGCCGGATAATTTATGCGACGGCCTCAAAGTCGACCACGACAAACGATCCATCTCGGATTAGAGAGCTCGGGGAAGACACCCCCGGTAGTGCCACGCGCTTGTTTCGCTCTACGGCGAAGCAGCAAGTTTTAACTGCGGCTATAAATAACGTGGCGCAATTAAAGGGCCCGACCCCGGCAAAGAGTGTAGCGAAACGATGGAAATGATGTCGTGTCGCGGGCTAATAGCGTAATGCGTGCATGTCGAGTCTAGCCGGGCCGAGTCGAGCCGGGCGAGTCGCACTGGCTGGTACGAAACTCACCCGGGCGCGCTTTTAACGGCCGAACTTGTAACCGCGCGTGTACACGGTGATAACTTCCGCCATCCTGCGTTTCTGCGAGCGTGGTATAGGATCAGCCCGACTCGCTTCAACTGTCGACCGATTTTTTATTTTGCTTAATTGGCTTGATATACCTATGCACTGTGGGATATTCGCACATATATCAAAGTTAGCTTCTTCCCTTTCACTCCGATGACGTTAAAGTGAAAAGTAAAATCAATCTGAGCCATTGTTCTTTCCAACTGGTAAACATTGTCAAAAATGAGAAACGAATTAAGGCTCGATTAACTGCTCCAATATGTAGTTAGGATAAATATCGCGGAATATTCTTAGAATAATAATTTTAAAATATATCACAGTATTTCAATTTTGATAGAATTATTGAATTACGTTGTGTAAATAATGTTTACGTAAAATTTAGCAAATTCGAAGAATTCATGCTGATGCAAGTAGATTAGTTTTTAAATAAAAAAAGAAATTAGACATAATATTAGATATAATGTATCAAGTTATAAAATTTTTGATATTTATATATGACAATAATCGAAACAAATATTAATCACTTTACTATATAAAATAATGAAAAATTATCAGATTATGTTAAGAAGCATATATAAATTGATAAGCATAGATTAGATATTCGCCACGCGATTAGGTATTTTGCGAAATTTATCGGCTTCGTGTATTTCCATAATGAAATTATCGTTCCGATACGATTGGATATCGAAATATGCCCGGTCAAGCCCACATGCAACATTAATTACTCGATCTGCAAGATCATAAATAAATTGATGAATTAACAATTTGGCCTTGTGATTAACGGCTCGCGGTTATAAAATTAATAGGCCATATTATCAGCGATTTTCACAGTCTATCAATTATTCTTGACATTACTGAATAATGAAATAATCATTGTCATAATAACGCACTAAATTAATAAATTAATTCCTTTGCTTGCAATTTAACATAAAATGCAATATTTTTTATTATAAATGCCCGAATTGTAAACAAATTTCCATTAAATGCGTAAATTCCCAGCATTCTTTAAACGTATTTAAATATACAAGTAGAATATTTTAATTTATTGCACTCTTGCACTTGAGTAATTAATTATTTTAATTTTGTATATTAAATGAGAAATTGTTTTTCTATATTTAATACTGATTTTATTAAAAGAACAATTAAAGGTATAAATTATCATTATGAAATGATAATGAAATTTATTATATGTAACAATATGTAGCACGAATTATATAAGTTACATGATATCAAAATATGTTTGTTATTATTACGTATATTATAAATTTAATATATAATTAACATATACAAATTGTATATTATATATATATATATATATATATTAAAATATTCTTTTTAAGCAAGTTGCCATTATTCTTTCTATGATGTATTTTTATTTCATTTTTCTATAATTAATATCGAAGCTGTCATTACCTGTCGTAAGCTTTAAATTTTCAATATCAAATCTCTTTGCAGCATTAATTTTCAAATTGCACATCTGCTAAAGCAAAATCTGCTTAAAATTAAATACTTGAAATTAGATAAGGATTAAAATTTTGCAATTTGTGCACCTAAAACATAATTCAGTTATTTATTTTGGATTACTCAGAATATGGAAAATGTATCAGCGTTTCGTTTAAATTTTATTTAAATGATTAATAGGACGACAAAGTTCTTTAGAAGGTGCTGGAACGCTTCGATAAATAATGCATGGAGCGACATGATACAGAATAAAATATAAAAATTAGCTCTTTTCAGTTACAGCCGAAAATACGACAAATAAAAATTTTGTGTTCCGATGTTATGTACATCAAGTCGCTAAATTATTCAACTGCACGTGTCACCACACGCTTAAAAGTCTCAAAGTAAAACGGACTGTTATTACACTTGAGAAAAATCTACTTCGGATGGATGAGAAAACTCGAGTCAAGTAGAACAATCGAATGGATTGCATTGTCGCCGAGTGTATTAACGCCAGGGGGATCGTTAATATGAAACGCGGGAGCACGTGAAAACACACCGCGAAAAATCCGCGAGCGGCGGGGCGACGTCCGCCGTGACGTCGCGACGCTGTCGGCGACGAAACGTCACGGACAATGCTCGTTTTATTACGAAGTTCGGCGACGGAGAAACGGCCGATTATTATTCGCCTCGCGTTGTCATATTCCATTAGCGTCGCTGCCTGTTACAGACTCCGCTCAGCTTCGCTCGCGCTCGCGCTCGCGTTCGCTCTCGCTCGCGCTCTTGCATTCGCTGTCGCTCGCTCAACCGCCGAGCGGTTAGTTCGAGGAACAATTCACAACGCGATATAGGAATCACCCTTCAACCGCGTGCTGGAGATGACATCGATACTCGACTTCCCCCCCCTCTCTCTCTCTCCCCCTCTCTCTCTCTCTCTCTCTCTCTCTCTCTCTCTCTCTCTCTCTCTCTCTCTCTCTTACACTCTTCCTCCTGTTCTCTTCTATGTATCTCTCTTTCTCGTTTTGTGTGCTCTCTCTTTCTCTCACTCCTCTTCTCCTTCTCTCGCGCGTTACTGCATCCGCGTACACCCGCGTATCGACTAAACTTCGCGGCAACGCCGACGCCCGCAACGATTAGCTGCGTCGCGGTGGCGAATGTCGGGAGTTTCGTTCCGCCGCGCTGCATTTTAACCCCTTGACGCTCGGATTTTCTCTTCCGCCGCGCGTAGAAGTAGATTACCAATAAATCAATCCGCGCGAGCGTTTCGATCCGCGGGAAATCAAATCGAGAAAAACAATTGGCAAAAGCGATTGCCGCATTTTGCCGATCGCCCGCAGTGTTCTGTGCGACGAACGATTGCACAGCTTCATTGCATTATAAACGGAGAGGGCGAATTCACACTTCGCACTTGAATTTTCCTTTGGTCTCTCTCCCACGTTCACATGTGAACGAATTATTGGATCAATTGAATATTTAGAATATTACTTATAAAAAATTATGCAGATACAAGCTTCGAAAATATTGTATGATATTGTATGAATTACTATATTTTTACAAAACTATAGAAAAGTATTATAGTTTTATGGTCATTTTTTCCAATTACTATTAATTTTCTTTATCTAAGCAGAATCAATAAAATAATATGATTTTAAAGACAACATATGAGAAATGCAGCTATATGAAACAAATTTCGGTGTTTGCGTAAAATCAAAGATCGATTTTGCTCTTCAAGAAATCTTATCCAGCGTCTTCAGTGGCGTCTTCGTGAAATATTCTCACCTCCTCTTTCTCTAATAAATCAGACCCTCCTCCTTCTCTTCCTCTTCAAAGTGCAACAAACATCTACCAAATCATCAATTTTCGGACGGCCTCATGAAATGCTCGCGGGCCAACGTGTAAACAATTTGCGCAAGTAGCCGCGATAATGGAGGAGCAGAAGGATGAGAGGGATGAGGATAAGGTACAGGGCGGTGGTGCTGAGAGAGGGGATGTTTGGTTAGCTCACACAAAGGACGAAGCGCACCGCTGCGCACACAACGGAATCAGCCCGCTACTCTAACAAGGAACATTCACAAACCACCCCTCTGTAAGGGGTTGGAATGGCGAAGGGAGAGTGGTAGGGGAGCTGCTACAGGACCTCAACGGTTTGCGGAACGTCCGGAAGTTAGCGACACGGATACGAGCAAACGTCTTGCAGGAGCAGCGGGCGTAATAGAAAATGTTTTCGAGATGAAGTGATTTTTATAACGGAAAAGAGTATGTTCCTGAATTTATGATTATGTTTTCTTTTTCTAAACTTTATTCAAAAGAACGTTATTCAAAGAATAAGTTTTGATTTCAAAACAGAAAGTAAAGAAATTCAACTATATGCGCGTCTCTATTTAAATTGTTTTAACATTTTGGCTTCTAATTTCTAATGCGAGAAGAAATTGACGATTAAATTTGTGTAATCTTCTTTTTTTCTTCTCTTCGATATTGATTTTTTAATTAATTTATAATTACGAATAATTGCCGCCTATTTTCCTGTTTAATGTTTACTCTTTTCCACTTTTTCTATCTATCTTTATCTACCTCTTTCCACTGCAAAAATAAAAAAACAATTCCATCGAACACTGAAGAACTGTTCCTTTTCTTTTATATTAGTTTTCCTTTGCCCTGTCACTTTTTCCGCTTTCTCTGCCTTCTTTCCTCTTTTTACTTTTTTTTTTCCTTTGCCTCCCCTCTCTTGACACTTCCTTATCGGTTCAGGCGTTCCATCTTCTTGCCTCCGGCAGGTATCACTATCTCCGTTCCATGACATGCTATTTCTTCCTCTCTTCTGATATCTTTAAACATCCTTGATTTCAGAAATGCACAACATATCGGCCATTCTTCGTGCGGTTAACGTTTATTACGCGATCGTTTGACTAAGTCAGCCATGAGTTATTCCAATTCTTTGCCTCTCTCATGCCGGGCGAATTGTACATGTGCGTGATCCGCGATTCTTAATGAGCTCTGCACATTGCGTTCGCGACTTACGATCAGCGTATCCATCACGCCGCCGACATCCGAGGAGAGAGTTATTGTGCGTACGCGCGATTGTAAGTCGTCGTCGGCGCGGAACAGCGCGCGCGGATCAATATCGTTACACACCTGTTGCGCGACTTTTGAATCACTCTGTACGATGAATACGGCGACTGTCTGAGTTACCACCGTGGCGAAAACAAGAAGAATGCGAAATTCTTGTCGCTTGATCGCCCGGCGCGCGGCGTCGCGGCGCATTCATTATCAATCTCGCTAGCGGACCGGCTCAAAGGCAGCGAAATTAATAACTGTTTGCGGAAACGCTGAGCGGAAACTTGGCGCTTCGCTCCCTCCTCCTCTTCATCGCCGTCTTCGTTTTATTAATCCGCGTAAGCCCCGGGTAGACTGCGGAGCGGCGCAGCGCAGCGATGAGCGCGCATTTTGCGCTTGCATCATGGCTCGAGCCGTGCGTGTCCATGAGTCGATATCCGCGGTCCATTTATTGTTATGCGATTCATTTATTTTGCAAGTGAAACATCGATATGTAAGTGGTAAATTTTCGACCAAATATTGGTGAAAACGGAAACGGCAAAATTTTATCCGTAGCTCCGAAAAATCAATATTTGCTTTTATTCGTCAGACAGGAATTTGGAATTCTTGTTTATTAAAGCTAAATAATTGTCTTAAAGATTAATACAAAATAAATGTATCTTTGTATAATTTTTCAAAAATTACTAAAAGAGAGATTAAATAATTACAAAATGTTTAAAGAGAGAAAATTATTATATTTATTATATTAATTTATTTTATTTCGTAATTCTGCAAACATCTTATTGTCTTATATATTAATTAGTAACGCGCGTGCGTAAATGCATATAATATAATTAATTAATTGTTTTCAACATCTTTCTTTTTACGCATTTTTTAATTATTTTCTGCTAACATGAAAAATCCTTGTGTTTTCAGATGTGAATATGGTAGCCGAGCCAAAACCTCACCAAACTGGACGCAAGCGACAGAATGTCTCCAAAACTGGCAACGATTGGTAATTTACAAATTTTTACATTCTATACTTTGTAAGGTTTCTTTCGCAAAATTATAAATCAACATATCTCTTCATTTACTGCATATCCATTATATATTAAAAGCATATCTAATAACATATCTCTATTCGCGTATATTGCATGAAGATTGCGTTTCTGCGGGAAATTGAACCTTTCTAAGGGATGATGTGCCATAAATTCATTATATGTATACATGTTGTCGTATGTAACGCCTTGCACTATGAAGCTCTCTCACGTATTTGTACGAATTTGCCAACAATCTACTCAAAGTAGATCCCAGTGTTCTTTGGCACGTAGTTGTACCATCTTATCTTATCTGCTTGATTTTTCCCAGCGCGGCGCGTATAAATCTTCCAGTGAGAGGAGTTTCATTCAAAGGACCGCTTTATCCTGGCCTTAAGGTGCCGACGAACCCTAAACTCGATGTATAAACCCGAAAGCGCCGAGAACGTATTTTACGCGCGGAACGTGACCGTGAATTCACGAGCGATCGCATGTTTGCGGAAGTTAACTTGCGCGAAATACACGCGCGGAATAAAAAAACCGTAATTGCATTGAATTGAGCACGTAGAAGTTCTTCGTGTCTTCATGGGCAAATTTAAGAACCACGTTGCGATCTCATATAGTAATAGCATAGCAGTAAACATAACGTGAACTGTTGAGGAATGTTGATGGCTATGTGGTTCTTTATCGACTTAATACACATGAAAATATAAAGTATCCGAGACATTCAATTATTTAAAGAATATGTATTTTAACATATTAAAAAAATTATTATTGAATATAAATTTTTTAATATACTTGTACGTATATTACAAATTAAGAAAGATTTATTCATTACATATAATATCGAAGATTTAAAAATAATCGATCATATATATTAAGATAATAATAAAATTGTCAAGTATATTTTATATTACGCTTTAATTAATAATCTAATTGAGACTGTGTCTTCGGTAATCTGGCATACTGCTTGACAAGAGAAGTATTTCGCCGCGAGGAAAAAAAAAACGACATTCTGTAGAAGCTGATGCATTATCCACGACAGATAGCGTCGTGGCAAACGTCGATACCTTTTCACGAACTAAGTCGTGTCGCTTCCTTTTTCTCCTTTTGCCAGCTTTCCGCCTTCTCCTCTTTTCTCTTTTTACCTATCTTTCTTTCCGGACAAGAGAGAAAGAGAAATCGACTATTTTTCGAGTGCGTCGATTTAATTGATGCCAATTTTCAGTCGCCCACAAAACTGCAATATTAATGTCCAAGTTCTAAGAAATCGCAATAACAAAAAGATTTCGACATAAACAATACAAATGATATAAACAACAAATACAAATGTAAAAATTATGAAGAATAATTAAATGCAAATTTCGTGTCATTTTTTTGTTAAATAAGAATTTAAGATTTTAAGAGACAAATTATCTCGAAAAGAAAGTGTTCAACTTGCGCTAAGAAAAGTGTTTGTTTTCCATAATTCTTCCAATAATGAACTGTCTGAAAAGAGATAGTTTGTAACAGGTACAGGTACATTTAACCGATATTAAGATTAACTTATGAACTAAAATATTCAATCATATCGAAATTAATTTTCGAACAAACTTCAGGTATAACAAATTAAACATGAAACAGTTTCACAGATTAGTTAAACTTTGTTTTGTACGGTAAACGTTACGAAAGCATATATTTACGTAGAACAAAGGTGAAGCTCGAACATCAAAATGATTTTATATACTGAAATTAAAATTAATCGATTATTACGATACTAATCGAAATCATTTTTGGATACATATTTCTTATACGTATTAAAAAAGAAATTAAAAAAAAAATATTATTTTATAAGTTATTAAAAAAATAATGTACAAGTTATTTTCAGAATTCTTTGAGATAAATAAAAGAACATTGCGCGAATATTACAATTTGAAGGCATACTTGTAAGAGGGATCGAGTTGTCGCACAAAGCTTTAGAAATTGAGTGGAATGCTGCCATGAATTAACCATGTTACGAGTATTATATATATGTAGTGAAATGGTTTAACATCAAGATAGCTTCTTTTGAAGCATTATATCCTATCAGGAGAGATTAATAACCTTTGATAAACTACAAAATGTGGGTCAAAACCAGTGATATATTATAAATATACACATTTTAGGAATACACGAAGTTCTTATTGGACATAGATCTGGAAAAAACTTTATGAAAATTTTCATGAAATGACATGAATTTTATGAAATGTGAGATACATCTATATCGAATATACATTGTATTTAAATATATGTCTGAAGATGAACTCTCATTTGCGATCAAATCAAATTTTAGAACACAAATCCTCGTGAAATGCGATAAAAAAACACGACATCTCGAGAATGCCGCGTAATATCTGCGCTGTGGATTTTCCGAATCCTTCGCCTGTCGTCCTTTTAATGCAGCCGTCAATCTTCTACGTCCTCATCCTGGCCAGAATTCCGGTCTGTGCGCGAGGTCTTCTCACCGAATATTATTGTGCGTCAAAAGCCACTTTCAACGCAAAAAAAGAAGAGAAGATTCGGATGTATTACGTAATACCAAAATTTACTCGTGTTATGTTTTATTTATTATTTTTATCATACACATTTTTTGATCCATATATCATATAACAATCAGTTTAAATTTTATTCATTAAAACGCAGTATGCTAGATTGCAAATATAATTACTCCGCTTTTGTAGATGAAAATTCATATATTTTGCGTTACACATTAATCATGTTAAAGAAATTTTTTTTTAATTGTGATGTTCAATTAAGATACGATGCATCGAGGACACATTTTTTTTTTATAAACAAAGCAGCATATGGAACATTTATACAAGTCGCCATCAAGCTTTGTATATTTTCTCATTTATGAATACAACCGACTCGTACACTGGTCTTTTCTAGTAAAAATTTGATTACACATTTTGTTTCGCAAATTTTTCATTATCAACATGACATGTTCTAACTTTAAATTTATACTATTGTTCTCGACAATTTACAGTTGTTCCAGTTCTATGAGATTTCTTTTATATACAGTCTTTTATATAGTATATTTATAACCAACTTTTATAATATTGCTAAGATAAAATAGCGAAGTCCAAATAAATAGTTTTATACGGAAATGAGCTGAGCACAAAGAAAGAAAAAATCAATTATACATACATATGCGAATGTGACAAGCTGAAATTCTATATTAAAAGAGTGATTGAAATAACATTCAAAATTGCATGCCATTGCATGTCAATTCATTTTTAACAAACAGATCATTTAGTTCTACATAAAAACCAATCAACGTTTATTTATGTCCATTTATTAGAATATTATTTCGACTTTTCGAGTATTTTTAGCCGTATTGACAAGTGTATTTTAAACTTTTATATATCCACATCTACACGTATTTGTTATTTGTCATTTTATATTGCATTAAAGTATCTTACAGAAAATTTGAACAACGTTTATTTCGATTTTTGTAAATAATATATTTACAATATTTTTGAAAGAAACGAACTATAGACGTCGTATGTATCCTTCATATTTTGAGAGAATACATAACCGTCCGTGTGTTCACGATGGCTCGATTGTCCAACTTAATTCATACGAAAGTATTACTCGGTGAGTTAATTCATTTTCTGTGTAAAATCCACTCCCCGCATAATATTTGATGAATATCACTTGGCGTGTCTGTTGATAACCGTCTTACCGTACATTTATTTCTCCATTCGTCAAGTCGATTTAATTATGAATTCTCTCGCTTCCGTTTATTTAAACGAAGACGCGTGCACGAATAAACGCGCGTGTATAGGGGCAATGTCGATAATCCGCCGGGTCGGCAAAGCCGCGAAAAATATTCCGCCGGCGTTTCCGGGATTCTCGCGGGGTATTCGGGACAATTTCAGGATATCCGCGGGATTCCCGGCTATCCCTGCGCCTTCCCGGGGCTCTCGGCGTACGTGTTACGGAAGCAAACAGGTCGCTTAACAAGCCGGAAGAACAATAAAAATGCGTCACCTCATTAACCGCTCCCAATTAGTCGCAAGGTAGCGTCGCGCGGCGCTTAATGCAACATCTACTGGGTGTCTCACGGTTCAGGTGGCATTACAAACATAGATTGTAATCCTTCCTTTGCTTCAGTTTTTCCTCTTTTATTATAATTATCATAAAACTAATACCTTAATCTTTTCTCGCCGCAGCGCCCATAACTTTTCAGAGTCTTCTTTTAAATAATTAACACGAGAAGGATACATTTACTTATTAAGAATTAGTCTCTCTTTTTTTTTTTTTAATTTTAGCCATATACGAAAGTACAGTGTACGTACGCTTATAAAATTAGAATAGAACACGCTAACACTATATCATTTACCTTTTTTTTTTTTGCAGAAAAAATAATATAATAATTTTAAAATAATTTTACGATGGAGTATATTTGAAGAGTAAACCGAGAGAATCAAATGTAAAATAGGAATTTATTATTTTGTAAAATGTATGAATCGAATTCTGCAATTTGAATTGCGTTGAGAGCCTTGAGCGAAATCTTTGAAACGGGCAGGAAAGCCAAATCCGACCTCGTCGAGACGGAAATCGCAGCGAAACGCGAATATCGCAGTTACGAGAATTACGCGTGAATTGTTCGGCTCGGTTTCGAGTGCGCTTCAGCACGCCATTCAAGCAGGATCGCCCGTTCATTGTCCGTCCGTTAATCCTCTTCCCGCACCCTCCCTTCCCCCCATCGAGATCACGTGATT
The DNA here is from genome assembly GCF_055798465.1 of Pogonomyrmex barbatus. Lineage (NCBI taxonomy): Eukaryota > Metazoa > Arthropoda > Insecta > Hymenoptera > Formicidae > Pogonomyrmex > Pogonomyrmex barbatus. The sequence continues at coordinate 5,246,665 of NW_028297171.1, read as the reverse complement.
GCAGATTTTTAACGAATCATGCGGCAAGTATCACAAAGTTTTAACAACATGTTTTTTCATCCTCAAATTCAGTCACTTTTGCTTATTTTGATATGCACCTACCAGTCCCACGTGTTTTGTGTATTCATTCATTATACTATCTCTCAATTATAAATTTTCAGATATTTTTCGGATAAATTTCATCTTTCTCTATTGTTTAGCGAATATCTAAAAACAAGAGCTATCGTTCATTGTTATTTAAAAATTTAGTTAATATTCAAGTGATAAAGTTGCATTTTAAGTACTCTATAAAAAAATTTCAATTAAAATTAGTTGAAAAGATTTTGTCGCTTTTTTTTTTCATTAATTATTTTTAACTTTACTTTGAAAATCTTTGATGCCTCGATATCGACTTTTCATTTGGGCTTTAATTATTAATATTAAATACTATTTATTAATTTTATTATATGGATTGTATATGTACATGTATCGTGCTCACGATGAATTTTGAAATATTTAAAACATATTATTAAAATTAATAAATAGTAATTAATATCAATAATATTTCAACCGTTAAAAAGCTACACATATTAATAAATCTGCAATAACAATTGTTATTCTCAAGTGTAATATTAATTTTGCAGTGAAAAATCGAGTTAAAGGAATGATATCTCTGTGAATGGAAATACAGCCTTAACGTATCCTCCTTCTTCCTTTTCCTCTCCCTTTCATCTCCTTCGTGCGTTCATTTCCTGCGGTTTGTGTAAATTAGGTTTGCTTGTTGCAGCAGGGTGCATAGTAACGTAGTGCATTTTGTAGAGCGAGACTTCCTCCCGCGACTCGAAATAGTTTTGTGTTTCTCAGACGAATGACCGGAATAATCATTTGCAAATTAAATGCGGATGCAATGTGTTGCGTCATTCGAAACGTTTTGTTTTATAATGTTTTTTGTTTGACTTTGGTAAAAGTTTATGAATTCTTATGAGTTCCTTTATTTCCTTCATTTTATTAATTCTGGAAATATATACAATCTGTATGATAGTCTCTTGATTAGTAAAGATAGTTAGATATTTTAAATTTTCATGCTTGTAAATCGATCGCGTTCTTTAACATAAAAATTTAAAATAAAAGAAATTCTAGAATAAAAGTTTAATTAAATAATTGAATACTGTCAAGTATTTATGTTTTGAACCTAAATTTTCAAACATGTTTAAGAAAATCTGAATCTTTTTCTTTTTAATTATTTTGAATTTACAGATATATTGATAAATTGATGAGATAATCAGACTAAATGTTTCAATTTCTGGATTTGGAAATACGTAATATTTTATTTTGGCAATTCAAAAATTACCCAAAATTTAAGAGACATGCGAAAGAGAATCCAAAATTTTAGCAAATGCGTCATAATCGTTCTATTAAGAAAATGAATTAAGAAAATGTGGTCGGGGGCTTTTGAAGTGGCCTGTAGACCTTGGCTCGCCCTCGCCAACCCCTTTAACGCCGGACATAAATATTAATAAGCGAGCGGTGAAATTCACGCTTATCGCGCTACCGTGAAGATTTACATGAGATAACACGACTTTCCTTTTGCGGCATGCGCGCAGGTGTGTCACCGTGTATGCATGTGTATAAGTGTATGCGTGTATGCATGTGTGTGTTTCTAGCTTCAGAAAACATGTCAACATTTACATACAAGGCCGGATAAGCGAGTCACGGGGATCGTTTTGCAGCTACGCCGACTTCTATCGGGCTTGATATCTGCCGAGCTTTATTACGCCACCCTCGGAGAATAAATGATGAAGACAGACGAGGAGATGGGGGTTACACTAAATGGTGCCGTGGGAATGACACGTTGGTTGGCAGTGGGCGATACTTGCGAACTAATATGATTTTTTATTTCTTATATAAAGCTACGAAATGACACTGTCCGGTAGTTTTTTTTTTTTTTATCGTAGGAGCATAATTAATTTTGAATATCTTAATTCTTACAGACAGAGCCTCGAGCTTTCGCATCTTTACGTTGCTAAACTTTAAATCTTTGGACTTAATAGAGATCAAATTTAATAACGTAATACGTAAATCCTTTGATTTTGAAATCTTTGGATTTTTGGAAGTTTGCGAGTTTGCGAACTAAAAGCTCTCCATAAATCCTAACATATTTAAATTCTTGTATAATTGGATTTATGAAGAGAAAATGCTTTAGATTTTATTTCATGATTTTTTTATCCGTTCAAAATTTTACGTACCTCAATTTTAAATTTACGTATTACATTATAAATTTGATCTCTATTAAGTCCAAGGATTTAAAGTTTAGCGACGTAAAGATGTTTAGAAATACATTATATAACTCGATTAATATTTCATAAAACGATTAGTTCCCTTTCAGTGTACACATTATACATATGTACATATTATATATGTGTATATGAAATGAGAGATTATCTCTTTTGATACTATATAATGTGTATAAATGCATATAATATCTGTATTATATCTGTATGTATACACGTATACGTACATTCGTGTGCGTATAGATGAGCGACAGCGTTCGCTCTACATTATTCAAGTGGTACGTTATTTTCCGACATTATCTATCAATAGACGCACCGCGTCAGGTGCTGGTTAATAATCTCGGCAGGTGAACGCGGTTACCGGCTGAATTTTCGCTCCAACGGAAGTAGCACAATTAAGGGAGTTTTGTCTCGGGGGTTGGCCGGAGCCAAGTTCCGGAGTACCATTAGGTATATTAATGTGCTTCCCTAGTTCGGGTCGTTCCGGGGCCAAGCGCATTATACCCGCTCCGCGCTCATTTACGGCCGATGCAATCGGCCAAACAACGCCGATTATTGCCGAGATTAAATGTAACTCAAAAAATTTTATTCCGGTAATATCCCCCTATTAGGTGCGGACACTCGCGATTCGTTCCTTTTTGCAGTTAATATATTTCTACTCCGTTTCTACTCAAAGTCCATTAGGTACTCTTTGCACTACGTACATTCTCCGTTTCTCAGTTTTTTAATATACAGATAATCTACTTCTTAAATTTTGTCAGGCACTCAGATTCTCTAAATGCCGCGCTCTTAGAAGTTCTAATTTTAAAAATCTCATTTCTACCTTCTCGTTGGATTTTTAACATTTACACTGAAAAAGTGAAGTATCGTATCATTTGAACGTTGCACTTTCGCAAGAATTTCTTTAAACTATGTATGCATTCTTATGCACGTTATGCATTATTAGTTACATATTATGCAAAGTTATCGTGACTTGAATTTCTCGAAGAAGAAATCCATTAATATAAAACATGAATTGTAAAATATATTCATAAATCTAGTTGTTTTTATAGTAACATTTTTTTATTACTATCGGATAGACAAAATTTTAAATATTTTATAACAACCTAAAATTTTTCTTTAATTTTTTATTTTCTGTGGTTTTATTTTTATTATTTTCTGAAACATTTTTCATTCGATAGAAAATCAGAACATTTTACAATATTAAATAATTAGTTTTTTTTTTTTTAGTAATCATTATTCCTACAAGTTTTCAAACATGTTTTATGAAAATTTAAAATATGCTCGATATATTTTTAAAAGTCAAATTTTTCTTCTAAAGAGTTTTCTCATACGTCACGCTTTCAGCGGAAAGAATCGATGTTGAGGTCGCGTCGCGAATCGATCTGGAAAGAGGAAGAGTTCTTATTATTCTTATTATTCTGCGTCCGCGGAATATAAATCTGCATAGGAACATGCTCTCGCACGCGTGTGCGTGTCGACACTCGAAAATTATACTTGCAAACGCCGTAGGAGCGTAATTAACGTCGCCAGCACGCACCATTATCCTGCCGAGGTATCCTGCTGGTATATTATCGCGCGTTTTAAAAATTGTCGTCACCTTTATTAAGCACCGTTGGTAATAGTTTTTCACTTCGACATTTGGGTATTTTTAAATGGGCAAAATATATGAAACACTTTGTGCATCGTATTTCTTTTATAAACACATTTCGACTATTAAAATTTTATTTATATACAAATTTTATTTAAATAAAAATTAATGACAGAGAAATTAATTGAATATTAATTTTGTAATATAATCCTTTTATGCCTACGCTGGTATAATTATTTAAAATCACAAAATACTGTTTGTGAAATTTTAAAATATTTTAGCTTAAATTATAACTATAATTATTGTTTTAAATAAAATATTTTTATTACATTCAATTAAATTATTCTAGTTTAGATATTTATATAATATTATATTATTTATATAATAATAAATAACTATATAATAATAAAGGATTATAAATAATATTTCGTCAGACAAATGTTTAATTGATCATAAATTTGGTTTAGCGAATAAATAAATTTCCTAATAATTGCTCATAGCTGTACTAAACTTTACGTATAATGTAATAAAGTGATTTTTTTTATTTTATTTCTTTGATCGTGAAAATTATGGCTTTGAACTGAGAAGACTTCTCAATTTGTTCTATATATATATATATATATATATGCAAAAGGATGGTATTCGCGCGAGGGAGAATTCGATAATATTATGTTAGAACAAGCAATATATCGCACGCGTATGCGCGTATCTGAATGTGGTGCACGATAGCCCTTGGTGCACCGCAAACCGCGACGTAACTTGGTAAACCCCCATTCTCTCTCTCTCTCGCCCACGTGTTAAACATTGATTACTGACTTGCGTATAGTTAATATATCAATATAATTCACGCGAACGTTCAAAGTATATATAGTTACAGTTTGAAATTGTACAAACAGTTGTACACGGTACTCCATTTTAATTTCGTTTCACTGTCTCAAAAGAACCAATAGAAAAAATATAGATTATTATATTTCCAGGAAAATGGAAAGTTATCTCATAATCGATATAATTTTGCCTTTTGAGTGGAGTCATATTTTATATGAAGATTATTATTTAAATTTTTTTTATAAATAAAAACGTATTATTTTCCAGGTATATCAATTTTTTTTGCCTTGCTGAAATAGAACATATGAAAAATATCTAGACCATATTGATAGCAGTAGCACAGTCAGCGGCACATGTCTCGTTACGAGGAAACGATAGTCGGGGAGCTAAAAACGAGATCTCCCAGGAAACGCTATTGTCTTGCACTAAGGTCCCTTATAATCCTTGTTAATAAATCCTCTTGTTATACCTTTCTCAACCCCTTGTTCTATTCGTCATAATGAATCCACAGACCGTATAATATACCCACTACGTGCACTCATGTCAAAAAGAGAACATTTCGAATATGTAGCGGAATATAGCGATGTTTAATAATTCGTAGTTTATTTTTCGCTACTTTACTATATGCGAATAGAACCAAGTTTTACTACGGTATCGTATAGTCCAGGGCGTATCACCCATACGCTCCCGCAAATCCCCGAAGGGCCATCGGGTCGTCGCGAAAGTAACGACCGAACGAAAGAGTCGTCCCTGAAAGAGAGTACGGGGATGGCACGATCTCTGAAAGAGTGGATCGATCCCTCTCTTTCTCTCCGTAGCGCGCGAACGAGCCGAAGGGTGGTGGACGACAAAGGGCGGACTCGTCCGCACTGGAAGAGACAACAGGAATCGAGACGCGGGCGCGATTCGCGCGAATATCGCCGTAGTCTGTTTTCGAGCTGAGTTCAGCGCGAACGTGATTTTCGAGCACTCAAGCGAAGTGGAGAATGGTGTCCGCAGCACGTGCCTGCGGGCTAATCCGCCATCGTCGTTCCCGGCTGACTCCATTTCGCTGTACGTTCCGCCGGTTCCGGCGGTTTAGCCCGGGAACTGGCGCGTTCTTTTTATTCCGCCAAGTGTTTTACCTCTCCTTGAACTAATTCCGGATTGTACCGCCGTCCCTCTGACTGCAATTTCCGCAATATCGCCGAAATTTTTCACGCAATATTTGATTCTTCTTCGACCGTAAAGTCCAGCGGGCTTCATCTCGCGCTAGAGCCAATACACCATGATCTATTTTTCAGAGGAATCATCGACGAGAATCTGGAAAACTTTCAGGATTATCATTCTTCTGGAAGGGATCTGGAGGTAGAATTTTTCCTTCTTTTAAAATTTAGAAGAAATCGCGAAAGCGAAACTAGAGCAGAAATTGTATCACCGACGGAAAAATGTTATCGACAGACATTTTCAGTTTGTTAAAATGTACGCTCCTTGAAAATTGAACGACTTATCGAAATCAAAATCGCCTCAATTAGCGGCGGAAGTTACTCGCGCGCGAGATCCCCTTCTTAACAAATGAAAGCCCCCCCGCCGCCGTCTAGCGAAGTCGTCGGGGCGGGAGTGCACGCTCGAATGCGCCGCGAACGCTCGCGGCGGAAGCGACGCTCGTCGTGCGAGCGACGGGCTTAATCAAGCGCGAATACTAAATCAGCGTAACGGGAAAATTCTCCGGTGGTGGCCGATATGGTTGATTTGAAGCGGCCTCGGCGTGGCGCGACCCATTCAGAGCACTCGTTCATTGTACGTGCACGGTAACCTTCGTCTGGCAGCGCGGTACACAAGAGAGGCCGCGCAAACAGGGCGCCATCCGCTCCCGCCGCCGGTGAAACACCGAAGACCATATTTGTGGAGCAGTCGAGCGAGTTCTATCAACATTTCAGCATCGTTAGCGTTCAATTACACGATTATCGAGTGCCTCGGACCGCCCGCACGATCGTCTGGCCGCGCGCGTGTCTCCTTCTCAAGGGGGATACTCGAGGGGATAACGTAGCCCTACTTCCTCCCAATGTTGACCGGTTGCGGATACACTCACTCCATCCGCCCAATCGTAGTATCAAGCTATGTTTGTGTGGCCTGACAGAAAAATAATGAACAAGGGGCAAAACAAGTATGAGCTGATTGATCTTGATATATTTTAAGACAGGGTGTGATAAAAGAATACACGAAGACAAATATTTTATGTTATCGGATTTAGTTATTGCAAGGGTAATATCAAAATGTAGTAGCGGTCAATGGACTGCTGGAGCTTTTATTGAAATTCTTGAAGGGGACCCTGAAAAGAATTCCTTTCTCTCCCGGACCGAATCATCCGGAACGTCACACCTTTGGAATGAGCTCAGTGTGTTCGGCTCTGCGTAATTTGATGTACTGCAAAAACAATCGGAATTTCGCAATCGACAAAAGTGAATAAGCGAATGAAATAAAACATAATCGAAAATTCTCAGAGAGAATTGTAATAAACAGTTTGTAAATTCTAATGCTAATTTCATAATAATTTTGGAATACATCATTCTTCCTATTAGCAATATAATTCTTAGACTGAAAAATAATAAATAAAAATTATATATCTTAATATTTTGTTTACTATACTATTAGAAATAGAGAAAAAAGAATGTTTCAATTAATATTTAACAGTAGCTGGATTATTAAATGATAGATGATGAAACATTTTTATATCTTTAAGATAGAAAATAATGTAATTCAATTAGCAAATGAATAATGAATGAAGAATTAAAATAATTTTAAAAAATTCAATTACGCAGTTTTTGCGGTTCAGTTCGGATTCCTATTTCCAGTTCTGAATCGCTTTGATCTCTCTTGTATCTGTCGTTTCTTGTCAAGATTTTTCTCGGTTGCTCTTTTGTCAGATAATGATTACGATAACGAGACAATGCTCTCTTCCAAAGGCTAAAATTAAGAGAAAACGTGTAACCTTAAATTAATTTTAGAAAAAAATAAAATAGCCAACTACATATTGAACTAAAAAAATTAAATCGTAATTAAAACTAAATTTTGAATTTTATATATATATATATATATATGTTTACAGTTTATTACGATATATTATGATAAATTTTAGATTATACTATATGGTATATTTTGAATTATATTATGGAATGTATTTGCACAATTATCGTTTCATCCCGTGTATCTTCATACACTACATTACACTACATTAATAATACATTTGCATTATATTACTATTAATCTATTTTAATAACTACGAAACCGTAAGATTTTCACGCCAATTACATATGGTTATTTTATCTTCATATAATTCTTCGTTAATTTTAAAACGATTGACCAACAATTTAATTTTACGCAATATTTATTGCTGTTATCATCATCAGCATCATCATCATCATTACTGCTGTCATTATCATCCTTACAATGTCATCCCATGAACGGATCGAAGATCACGATGTCACGGCCAGACGATGCGCGTCATGCGAAATTGAATATCGATTAATCGCCCTCAAGATTCGCTAATGTTGCGCCGGAAGTTAATTAAGCTGCGGTAATTGCGATCTCTCTTGAGCGATACTCACCCGGCTTTCCACGAGTTATATCGCCTTAACGCTATCGAATTGCGTCATTAATTTCTCACATTATCTAAAATTAGAACTGATATTATCTATCGTTATTGTACGAATTTATAGAAAAATATTTTTAGACTTTTCTTCCTTAGGAGAATTAAAAAGGTCTTATTATATTATTGTTACGTAAAAAAAATTAGATTTAGATTTTTATAATTATGGTCTTTTCTTGTTCTTATAGATTTTGAAATGTACAAAAGCCTATTTTTCATATGTATGTATGTATGTATATATATATATATATATATATAAAAGTATAAAAATTGATATGCAGGAGACTAATATGGCAATTTCGTATGCGGTAATTTCATAATTTTCGAGATTTCGTTCCATTTGGAATAAAGAAAATTGATGCACAACGATCTCGATCTCATTTACTTCTATTGAGTTTTCCCGGCCTTTTTTCCCTCTGGCTTTCTCTTCGACTTCCGCCATTGTTCTTCGCGGCCGGCGTCGTGGCGCCTTTCATCGACGCCCTTTTGTTCGCTCGCCAATAACGCTACGATAACGAGTCAATCGTATCATAGAGAATCGAAAGGTGTCAGCTCGGGAATTGCATTGTCGGGGAATCGAGGAATCGATAGTCAGGTAAACCGCTTTCCCTCCTTTTCACCTCTTGTGATGCAGGTATTGTAAACAATTTGCGCAATTTCATATGATTAATTGCAGATGCTTAAGACTTCAACGTTCTTGGAATCTTGAACGGAAAATTTATGTACAACAAAATGCAGTTGCCATTAAATCTTTAATTCCACCATTTAAAATATTTCGAAAAATTGAAAGTTGAAAAAATAAAATTTAATTCGAAGAAAAGAAGAGAGAAAAGTATTCTTTTACTCCTGTTATTTCACGTTACGTTGACCGTTATTTTTACGTTAATATTTTTTTCCGCAGGATTAAAAAAGAGATTTAATATCGGATATTAAATCCGCAGATTTGGAACTAATTTAGAATTAATCCTGTAAACAGGAATTTCGTTTGAATACCAAACGCAGCATGCAATGTCCGCAAAGGAAAATATTTATTTAAATAAATTCGTATATATATATATATATATATATATATATATGAAAATGTATAGGGGTACAAACGTGAGCGCGCGTCCGTTTTCTGCGTTTATCATCTCATGGAGGAATATTCAGTTCGCCGCAAATACGCTTTCTGTTGTCAACTGGCGAAATAGCACGAATAGTGTGAATAACGGCGATAATTTCGGCAGGGGAAATTAGTGAACGGGAGAGAGAAAACAGGGGGGATGAAAAAGAGTGATAGAGTTCGCAAATGGCTACCATAAAAGCATGTTAATGGTTTAACGTTTATTCGCAAAAATACTGCATGCTTTATTGGCGTGCATTTCCTTTTCTCTTCACTCGACCCGCCTTCTCTCTTCGGCGCTATCACACTTTATAAATAATTTCTGTAATAAACGCAATTTGCGGACATGCACCACTGGTAATTGTTACGAAGGCGCATCAATCGCATTAATAACCATAATAATAATAATAATAACAACAATAGCGTTTCTGAGCGCAGAACTCGCAACTATAGAATTGTTAACAAATTCATTTATAAAAAAAATAGTAGCGATGTAATTTGGAAATATGCTGGCTAAATGAGATATTGGCATTCTAATGTCAACAAATTAATATTAGAGATTAAATAACATTAAAAACTTGAATAAATTATTCAATAATAAAAATAATATATGTGATATGTTAAATTTATTCTGTAGAAACAGTAGTTTTTATATTGTAATATGTCTTTAAAATTAAATAACAAATTGTAGATAACAAATTTACAAATTAATTGAAAAAAATATTAAAATATTAAAAATGAGATAATTATGATTATTAATAATTATTATAATTAATATTAGAATTATTAAAAATTTCACTTTAAAACATATTTTATATATTTTTTTTTATTAATTATGTAACAATAAGATTGTAATTGATTCTTCTATTATAATCACAAAGCATAATTTTTCTTTTTTTATTCATATTTTAATTTACATTGTTTCTGGTCCATTCGTGATTTTACATTATCCCGTACGCATGCTTAAATACTTTCGAACGATTGCCGTTGGCATATGTAATATTTGCTAAATTCATCAAACGGTAAACGATTTGATAAAAATGACACAGGAGCAAATGCCAGTACGTGATCAGCAAAAAGTCGTCAATCGACAACGAACGAATAAATAAAAAGGAAAGAGCGGAATAAACTATAGGCATTTTAAATAATAAAGAGTCGGTGCCCGACATCCTAATTGCGGCGCCATTTTTTTTTCGATACATGCGGCCGTTTAGGACGATGTCCTTTTTATTCTGCAGCACGCGTGTTTCGGACGTGTCTCCGTTTTTCGATTTTCGTGCGTGATCGATTTTTGGCTATTCCGCCAACTATTTTTCCGATGTGACACGCCATGACGCGCTGTGAAAGCGTTCACAGCAACAAATGCTATTCACGCATTTTACAATCGCGACTCTAGTGAAACGATAGAAGTCCATAATTATTCTCCAACGCGTTCGATCTTTTTTTCCATTAATTGCATTATATTACGTGGAAGCAGATCGATGCATAAAAGTACTCGCGAATTCAGCTTTCTATAATTCATGCGTAAATAAATAAGAGAAAAAGAATCGTACGAATACAACAATTGTCAACAATTATTTGACATACAAATGTTTTAAAACAGAAAAGTTTATTAACAATTAAATAATTTACATTTATCGATAAATAATTAACGTTTCTTAATAAGGTAAATGAAAGAATGTTAAAGACGTATTAAAACATCTTCGTATTTATTTATACGATAAACTTTATTTCGGTAGTTAAGCATTTTTATTATTGGCTAATTAACTTTCGGTATTCATATCGGCAAATACCTAAAGACGGCCATAACATTTGTTATCTGAAAATGTGTCTGCATCTTTTACTTGTTTTCCCTGAAAGCTTCGTTACTACTTAACATCGCGTTATCAAACGGAAAGATTATCTTGTAATATATTTGGGTATTTAGAAGTAAAGATATAGATAAATCGGCGAAATGAATAGAATGAAAAGCCAACAAAATACGGCAAAAAGATCATTGAAAAATGCATATAAAGTGGCGCATTTTAAACGCGTACATTTTGTATTCTGTCTCTCTCTCTCTCTCTCTCTCTCTCTCTCTCTCTCTCTCTCTCTCCTCTTCTTCTCTTATTTTTCAAATTACCATCTGACATTTGAATATTCAAGTAAAATAAAAGCTAGAATAATACATCAACTTGTCGAATAAGCTGCAAGATTCATTAACTACGTTATTTTTCTGATTCATAAGACTCACATTAGAAAAATTTACAGATTGTCACAATGTAAATGTATATTAATATACATATATACGATTTGATCGAAATAATTGGCAACCATTATCACGCAACCGTTTTATCAGTGTTTCGCACTGGAAAGTTTTGCCATTTCATCCTTTTTGCCACGAGAAATCGCACGTTTAAACTGCGGCTAATGGAGCATTTATTGACCGAAACGCTCCTCGTAGGACGAATTCGATTAAAGTTCGACGCGATTCGATTACCGGGAGATTCGTTTTGTCGGCTCTCTGCTGGCACCGCGTCTGAAAATCTTCGGAACTCCGTCGGAAAACCTCGCAAAGTCACGCGGATATATTCATGCGATCGTAGAAATGTAATTTATGACGCCTGTGGCGTGTATAAAATCGATTATTGTAAAAACGTTGAAGATTGTACCAGTCTTTTTATAAAACAGTACATTTTCTACAATAAGATCGGAGCGTGACAGGAGTGTTATCAAGAACTAACATTTTCTACCTTCACTGGGATTTCCACGATTTTTCTACAATTTTTCTACGATTTTTCTAGAAGTGGCGTTCTAACAAAAAGAATCGTTATATATATAAGAGGATTGTGGATTGTAAAAAAAAAAAACAATTGTTATATAAAATAAATTTATTTCTTTCTCCAAAGTCTCATATTTCAATAATGGGAAAATGGGGAGAAAAGTTTATATATTAATGCTTTTTTATTCAATTTTATACACCATATAATTTAATAAGTTAATAATGAGATACATTGAATCACCGAAATTTATATCGTGCGAGCTAATAGTAAACGATATTTACTTCTCTTTTGGAGAATCCTGTAGTTCAAATTACACGCTCTGGTAATCGTCAATCGATTCGTGCCCAATCACCGCAATATGTAGACTGCGAAATATAAATTCGAATATTTTGGTCGACACGAATTTGTGAATGTTTTTCACGCTTGCATTTCACCTTTTATATTGCGTGATCGTTAGTAAACAATATTATATCGATTTAATTGTCACTTGCGCGTTGATACGAAATCTGCGATATAAAATTAGATATTCTGCTCTGCTCAGTGACATGTAAAATTAATCATTTTAAATAAATACTCGCTATAAACTTTAATGAAGATGAAACTGAATAATACATTAAATAATTAGAAAATATTTATCATTGATCGTTTATCTAATATAAATTGCATTTATTTTTTGTTTCAGGGACTACTACTATGACAGGTGAATATCTCGAATTTTACTCCAATATGCAGGTATCATAATATTAATTTATGTTAACGCAACATTACGCGACGATTGATAATAATTATATTTATATATTTTGCCATTTCAAGCAATACCTGAGTCAATATGTAATAAGCGTAAAGTTTCCTGTTTTAATTTCTATCGAAATTCGTGCATTTCTTTCATATTCCGGGATTTGCGGTCCTTCTCCCCAGCTGTTATTTCAGTTTCGAGCAAAAAACCTTGGGGGTCTCTTGCATTAACAAGCATAAGCGGGACGCGTTTGCGCTTCTTTGTTTCTGATTTCCTCAATTTCAACATGCGCACGGCTAATTCGTACGACTCAACAATGAACGGTGCGAACGTACGCGTTTCGCGCGAGTTGCATGCCGAAAGCCGGGAATGTAAACACATTCGAACAGAATAAGGGGCGGAGAGGGGGGAGGGGGAAGAGGGAACAAACGCGCGACGCTATGGACCTCGGACTGTCGCATGACGGTAGCCGTTGGTAAAAAAAAAAAAAAGGGGGGGTTCGCCGCGCTCGGCGGAATGCGTCCCGCTGGTGCATTCATATTTTGCCCTTTTTAATCGCGTGCGCTTCAGACGCGGAACGAAGAGAGCGGGCTTTTATTGTAGCGTCCACCTCGGCACGACGCGACACGGCCAGCGCGCTCCGCTTCGCTCGGTTCAGCGCGACGCGACGCGACGCGACGCGTGTTCTCCATGCCGGTCACGGAGACGCCTCTGAATAGTCACAATTAAAACGAAAGCGAAGGCACCGCGATGCCGCCCGTTGACGTTCGCAGAACGGCATTTTTCGCTTTGTCTTTAAGTTCTGTTTGCTCTTTTTTTAAACTCTCAACGGAGGGTGCGAGCGAGATGCGGCGATCGTTGACGCGCGTGCATCACTTCGAGAGATGCAGCGGGATCTGTTTGTTCAGAATCGGTCTTTTGTTTTTGCTTATTTACTTGTGCCACGTCGAGAGAAAACGGCCGGTTTTTTGTAATTTTCAAGAGAAATATTAAAAATGTGAAGATACGAAGGTGATAATAGAAGGGAATTGACGCGCGGATGAGAAGAGAATTCATAATTCGAAATCTGGAATTTATCACGAGGATTCGCGAGTGACGCACCGCACGCATGGGACAATTCGATTAACACGTGGATACAACGCAGCTATAATGCCCATATCTGGTGGATATTGGGTTAATTAGAGACGCCTGTCCCTCGAGATTCATCACCAGGCGACATCACATGCAATGAATTATTAGAATCAAGATTCGCGCGACTCGATGTCACTCGATCGTGACTTTTTTATGATTAAATTATTATCGGTTTTCAATTCTACGAAAATCGTGAACACTCGGCGACAAATCGCAATCCAAACTGTTATAAAATATATAATCGTAAATGTGTAATCGAGAGATGTAAAGTTCAGGTGTAATAATTTTTATATGAAACATGTACATCTAAACTTTTACATTTTTATAAAAACAATGTTTCTGAAAACAAACGTTTAATTTGCAACATTTCGTGTGTCATATTTCATGCAGTTACTTAACTTTTACAAAATAAATGCATTAGCGGAAAGTGTACTATCGCTTTTCAGATATTCACCGGTACAGTCTTTATTTTATAAATGTTTATATAAAATTTTAGTTTTAATATCTTACCTTTAATTAAAAATTCATAATTAAGTATGTATGCATAATTAGATATATTTTGTATTAAATGTAGGCAAAGCTAATGGCAAAAATGTGTACATCATTAAATTTTTAATAAATGACTAATTAATATAATACATTTTCTTTCATATTAAATTACATTTTTACTATATTATATATAGAAAAGTATTGTATTAGAATAGATTTATCTAGAAATAATATTTATGATTACATATTATATATGAAAAAATATTGAATGTGTGAACGAAAAGCAATTGTTAACATCTTATAATTTTCCTCTGCTTTTGCATAATATTTCGTTCATTACAAGAAATTATTATTGCTAGAGGCGTGCCACTGTGGATTGGCTCGTAATTTGAACAAATGCAAAGTGTCATTCGGTCGAATGTGCACAAAAAGCTGCCGTTGGGCTAAATTAATAATTACTATTTACGGTTGTATGAGCGTAATGAATAATTATGGATTATCGACTGAGAATAACAATTTGCGACTCATTGCGCACAAATGAGCTTAATTTCATTGCGGTGGAATGTATCGGCATTTATTTATTCTCCTATATATCTGCAGTAAGCAAAAACGATCCGCGATCATATCATCTCAATTTAAACAAAAAACAACTTATTATATAACTTTCATCTTTAAAACCACGTGTACGTATATTTTCATTTTAATTTTTATTTTATGATCTTATTACCGTTAAAATTATATTTAAGTAAATTATATTTTATTTTTGATATGTTTTTAGTTCCCCCGTCTTTTGTTATCTTATTATTTTCGTTTACAGCAGAATGTTATCTAAATATACTTTTTTAAATCGGCAATTTTCCTAGAAAACACGGTTTATCTTGTATGTACGCTCGTTTTATCGTACAACCGCTATAAATTGTCAATTTTATTTTTGACTTTACCAGTGGCGTTTCGTTATTGCAACATAAAGTTTGCAGGAGCATCGTATGAAGTTTGTATGGTGGGAAGAACGTCCAATAAGGAAGAAGGGGAAGATGTCAGTCCTAAATCCGGAGATGGAGAATGAGAAGCATCGAAGCTTACGTCTCCTCGATTATTGGCACTATCTTGATTAGTTGTGTTGTACAATTCGCACGTGAGATAAAACTACATTAGTTTCCTCGATAAAATAAATGAAAGTTTTAATATTTAATACGATAGATTCCCTTTATATTTATTTAACCTCTTAAAAATATGTAAGCAGGGAATTTCTTTTTCAACAATACGTATCTTCATCAATAATGCATATAAATGAGAAATATTTTTTTTTAATAATTAACATCCTATTTAATGTACTTCGAGAAAGAAACAAATTTAGATATAATATTATGATATATAAATCCTAATGCTGTGTCAAGCATTATCATCAATAATAACGATACTGAAACGGCTAGTACCGAGATGTGTAATGTCGCTACTATTAGCAAGTACTAACTAGCATTATTAGTCGTATGTAATCACGATAGAAGCACAGGTACCTCATGTAATTGCCTTTATTAACGACCAACAATTATTAGACCATACATTATGACAATATTAGTGTACATGTTGATTACGTTAATGTATATAATTTAAGCGAAACAAAGTTTCAAAAAAGTTTGTTGTCATGACTGTTTAATTACCTAAAATTTATATTTTTCAAATCGTTATCTTTTCAACTCCAGATTTCGTGAAATAAATATTCTAATTTTCGTACGCATGAAACAAAAAATATATGGCGTTCTCGCAGGAGAGAAAAGAATCTTAAATGAGTCATATCAAATTTATTTTATTTTTCTACATCCATTCTTTTCACGTAATAAAATCTTTTTTTGTAATATATATATATATATATATATATATATTACACATACATACATATACACGCGCGCGCGCGCGCGCGCACGTGTGTGTGTGTGTGTGTGTGTGTGTGTTGTAGATGATATATGACGAGATTACAAGAAGCAAAAGCGATTTAAGTCGCGTTCTGGTATGATCAATCCGTGAAAAAAGAGGGCAGTTAAGGTGTTGCGAGTCTCATTTGTCGTCCTTCCAAATTAGAGGATAGTCATGTAACGCGATGCCAAGTAGTCTGAAACTGGCTGTTAAACCAATGCAAATTAGCGGAAGACTCGCGTACCTCGGAGTTTGTCCCTTCTAATTACGCGCGAGAACCAGCGAGAAAGGCTTAACAGGGTTCGCTGGGAATTAGTTGTCACCCGGTAGATGCGGAGTGCGCGAAGAACAAGAACGCTGTTATACCTGCGTGGTTTTGCGCCGAGCAATAATTGCGCGTACAACTGCAACTCGTGATCGATTTCAGCGATAAGATGCAGACGCGGTTATTTATGTCTTACAACGGTCTTGTTAAACTGATTATAAGCGAGAAGCGCATATATAATGGCTCCATCGCTAGATTCTGAGCAATCCCTTTTTTGTGATATACCACGTATTCTGCCTGAAATTTCTATATGAAAATATACTTTTTCATATATATATATAAATTCTATATATATTCCATACTATAGATGTATTTTAAGCTGAATAGAACGAGTTGCTTAATTTCATAGCATAAAATAACTTTTGTAACTTAAATGAAAATCGTTGAATGTTATTGTATGCTTAAATGAAAATCGTTGAATGTTATTATATGCTTTCAAAGGATACCTATATAAATAATATTCATAGTTTGCGTTATAAATATTAAATAATTTTTATTAGCAAAAATTATAAATACGGACCCTTAAATTTCAAATCTTTAAAATGCTTGGAGATTAATTTTTGATATTCTCTTTGAAAGAAAAAGCTTTGTTTGTTGTAAAATAACAAATATATGTTATTTTACAACAAACAAAGCTTTTGAAAGAAAAAGTATTAATTGAAAAATATTAATTGAGAACATTATTTTTTCTCGAGAAGCAAATTCTTAGCGTATATATGCATTGAATTATTACAAACAAAAATTACTTATAGTTTTTTAAAATTATGAAGTTGAATCGCTTTTAATGACAACAGCGTAATGGTTTTGAGATTGACATCGAATTTATTTGTAACTAAAATACAACAACGCGCGACCTACATTATTTGTTTGCGTAGCTCAGGTTTGATCAGTGTTATAAAAAAATTACATATTTATACTATGTATAAAAAAATTCGTTATAATATAAAAAAAGTATTAAAATTATGGATGAAGAAATAAAGTAATAAACAAAAAAAAAAATTTAAACGAGCTTAAGACAAATATCGCGATAAGACAAAAGATTAAGATGAAAAATCGTGATTTTTTTTTCTCTTTAAAAATGTTACTTGTATTACTAACTTTTTCAAAATCTGTGCTGTTAAAATTCACAATCTTCGTAATGACAGTTCCTCACGATATGAAATAATCATAGTGTGAATCGAAAGCATGAATGAGCATCGCGAAAAAAAGGGAGCAGTTTTAAAATTCAGACTTTACATGTCTTTTTTAAAAATAGATACAACAAAATATTATTGCCGTTATTATACAGATACGAGCAGTAACGAACGATAGTGCACAAAACGTGCGTAAACAGGACAACAGGCGAACTTGATGTATTATTCAACATTTCGACAAATGCGACACTCGTAATATACTCCAACTTTTATTTGTCTTTTAAACTCATCGAAGCACGATAGAGAGATTTTTTTGTAAATCAGTATTTTCTTATCATGTCAGTCGATCTTTTCTTTTTATTTACTTGTTATTTTCTGCTTGTTATTTAGCTATCTCGATGTCACGTCCTATTTAATTTGGCATTTGATCGGACGTCCGACGCTTGTACAATACATCGAGCGAGGGAGATTAATTAGGGACGAACGTCTCTCAAGACACCTTCGCGACTTCGAGAGCCTAATCGCGTGCCATCGATACGTCCCTTGACCCTCGATGTCGAGATGTCGGTGTCGCGTCGGCCTAAATGCTCGATCCCCATTGATGTGCATTAAGTGCATGGATCGTGCATCGCTTAATGCACGTCCTATCCGCGTCAAATTAAGCGTTATTGCCACCTGAAATTAATCATACGCCGTACGGAGTATCATCATTATAAAATAATCAGAGACTTGTGGCTGATTATAATCACGGCTTTTATTCACGGGTGATTTTGCAATAAGCACCAAAATTTAGTGAAGGATTGAAATTAAATTTCACAACTCTTTTTATAAACAAATTATTTTAGCTAATGAAAAATAAAAATTAACATTTAGTGTCGCACCCTTTTGCAAATTGTTTACTTCCTTCGAACCCACTTGTTTAATATTGTTATTCGATTTATTTGCTAGTATCGAAAACATTTAAAAACGTTGAATTCGAATAAATACCAGGTTGGTCAGCCGAGCTTTTTCGCGAGCGAGTCAATTATCAACTTTGAAATCGACGCTGCGACCAATCAAGTTACAGCGGTGATGTTACACGGCATCATCCCTTTGAAAAATGTAAAATGCATTCGACATTCGACTCTGCAAAAGTTAAAAACTAGCGATACGCTTCTATATTTAACTTGTTTTCGCAAGCCGTGCCGATTTATGCAAATCTGTATCTGCAGCTATAGAACGCAATGAATTTCATATGTGGAATGCGCTTTGATCTTCATTCGCATCGTATTCATCGTGTAACCTGCAATATATTATTAAGTAGCAATAGAGGCAAATTTTTGCAATTAGTACATTGCAAAATAGCCCCAATATTTTTAAATATTTTTAATTACGTATATTCATACGGATATTTTTCACACCATACATTACACTTCGGGAAGAGACGTGTCAAAATTAGGAGAAAAACAATTATGAATTTTTTGCGCGTGTATATAAATGCGTGTTTTCTTCTTGACAACTTGTGTCCTAATTTAAATAATTCCTCTTTAAAACTTTATTTGTTTTTTTTTTTTTTTAATAATAAGATATTTTACATATTATTGCGAAGATTTCATCATTACCATTTCATCATTAGAATTCTTAATTATTCTAAATTTAACGTTTTATCACCTGCGAAATGGCACTTCGAATATTAATGGCTACCAAGATAATTTACGATCGATGTCTTTAATCGTTTCTAGAAACCACAGCTGAATTTAAACGCTGAAAGTTTCTCTCGTGAAAGTAAACGGCCGCCTCACGCTTCCTAAACTTTTCCCTTTTGTCCGTGTTCATGCGATCAATCGCACAAACATAGCGTCCGTTATGTTTGGAAACATCCCATAACCAATCAAAAAGTTTAGAAAACTTTTTGGCGTTGCATAAAAATATTCAGTATTTTTATAATATTTATTTCGATCCGTTAATTGAAAAAGAGACCATTGAACGATTTATGTATAAATGCCGATACATGAATACAAATAATAACTGAATAAAATGCGTTTGAGAATAATTTCTTTATATTTATTTTATTAAGAGTAAAAATTTCCTCTTTTCGATTAAAACATTTTCCGTGTGTATTAAAGGATAATCACAATATATCTTTTTGTATCGAATATAAATTGGATTTGAACGAAGATTGCAGAACAAACAAATTTTTAAATATTTTCACATTAAGATTTTTAGAAAAGGTGTTAAAATCTATCTTATACATTTAATTAATTTAATTAATTTTCTTGCGGATTTGACATTTAATAATTTTACTATGTAATTGCATCCTACGCATCACGCGCACACAATCGGTAATTTAGTGAAAATTTCAACGTCAAAATCCGTACTCGCCTCGGTCATCGCGCGACAATGCAACAACAATTTCAATGATGATTTATTAATATCGGCGCGGAAAAGGGTGACAAACACGACCGCGAAAAGCTATAATTGGCAGCTGGCAATCGTGGAAAACGCGATCCACCTTCATTATTTTGACGTCTCGCGTAATTGGCGGCGCGTCAAACGCACAAAACGCTTTTCACTTCTTCGCGCTTAGACTGCAATTTAATCGAAACATCGTACCGAATTAATGGCACCCGAGCAAAAAGAGGGGAAAGAGAAAAGGGGGAAGAGGGGGGGTGCGCCATTGTTGGTCAGTGCGCATAATTTGGCTTTCATGAAAAATCCGAAATATTCCATCGCGATTTAAGCGAAATTAATTGCGGCATTAATATTCGCACGATGAAACGCGGTGGGAGGCGGAAGAAGAGGCTGTAATGCAAAATCGATCGTGATAACATCGCTTCTGTGCGTATAGAAACGTATCGGAATTACACGTATATGCGTTTCTCTTAAATCACCTCTGCCCACTAATTTATATTAATAATTATTGCTTTATTATTCCCACATATATTTTCTAGAGTTTACCCTCACAGAATGCTCAATTTATTTTCATTCATTTTAATTCTTTTAAGATCTAAATCTAAGTTACAAAAGTCGAAAACATTTAGATACGATATTCACATTTGTTTACATGTGACATGAGATAAAAATATTTAATTATACAAGATGTAAATTTCATCTCATTACTGTGAAAAACTAAGTGATAGTCACAAATGAGTTGAAAATGAGAAAAATGCAAGAGATGGATAAATAAAAAAAAAAAATCAAAGTTGAGAGAATATAATTTTACTTAAAAGTGATATTATTTTATAATATCGAGATAACTTTAATTCACAGTTTTGATTGTAAAATTTTCAGAAAGAAAATTTGATAGACGTTAATCAATTTATTCATTTACATTACATTCATTTTTAGAACATTTAGCACTTGGTTCTAATGTAATGAAACTTAAAATTCTCCATCTTCTCACATAAAGATATTTAAGGCTGTCGTAATATCACACGATTTAGAATGTATAAATCTAATTGACACAATTTGTAAGTACTCTAATTAATTATGTTTTCAGTGCAATCCAAACTTTGTTGGCTTTGTTTTTTTATTATTAGTAAAAGAGAAGTAGCTTGTAAAAAGAGACACATGAGATGTGATGGGGAATTCGTAAGATGAGAATCACGAGAAAATTTGAGGAAAAAAAACAACGGAGACGACGGCAAAGAAAGAAAGAAAGGTAGAAGAACGGCGTCACCGCGTGATTTGTGGAAAACAAATAATTGTCAGAGCTGCCAATCACCGCGCTCGTTGGCCGACGTCCGTCCGAGGGTTAGCCCTTGATGAAAATCCGTCGATTTATTGGCCAACCTTTTCTTTAGGCTCGTCTTCGAGCGTCGCCGAATGTTCTCCGTCCCTTCGGAATTTCTTCGTTTTGTGCATTTTCTCGGTTGAGTTTAAATTTAGAAGATTGGAGAACACTCACGTCCCTCTAAATGAAATTTCGCGGCGAACGCGAAAATTGAAATGGACTACCGTGAAAGACGCTATTTCTACTCTCTTCGTAAAATCATTAGTTATTTAAAACGCGGGTAAGCCGTCTTAAGGCCATCGAAATTTGGCCAGGATGTCCCGATTGTAATGCGATGAAATCCGAACGCGCTTACACAGGTAACAGAAATACGAACGAAGTAATTCTTGGCAGTTTCACAACGCGCTTTGTCGCTACTTTGTCATTATCATTCTGCCGTTATTACGTTTATTTACCGCTTCTTCACGCATTTGTTGCAACGCGCTGCCGCATTAGTTGCCGTCACTCGTAAGAGGTCGTAAAAAAATGTCAGAATGAAGTGGGAGAGTGGATAACGGGTGAGGGAGAGGGAGGAGTGAGAGGGGTGGAAGAGGGGGAGGGAAGGTTGGAGGGTTACGAATGGCCTCGTTATATGGTATAGAATTATGACGTCGGTTATGAGAGACGCAATAATTGCGGGAAAACGCCGACCTGGCCACCGACAGAAATATTATTTATGGGTTCGAGGGAATGAGCGGAAATCGTGATACTTGCGATAGTAAAATATGGCCGGTTGGTTTTTGCCCACCGGGCGTACATTGTGACACTGTCTTGACGCATTCTGATGAAAAATGAATGATTTATCGTCGTTAGAGCGAGTCCACAAAAATCGGGAATAAGAAACAGCTCGGTGGCGATGCCGCGCGATCGGATGATGTTACACGTTGAGAATTGTCGTATCAACGACAACTCTCGGACCCCTCGAATTATCATCACCAGCGTTCTGACGCCTTTTGTACCTTCAATTCGTAGAAAATTATTATGTTAATTCATCGCGCGGCGGCATCATACCCTCGCTTTAATATCGATCGCTTATCGTTTCCTAACGGACGTTTACGCGCGAGGTATTTGTGACAACGGGCGGACATGCGTCATCTAATTCAGTTTACATCGTACATTATTTATATTTAATTTATATGGTCGCGGCGCACACACAGTGTGTCCGCTCGAGTGGGAGAAGGGGCTCGGCGCCTTTTGTAATAACACGGTAAGCCTATTAGCTCGCTCGTCCGTCTGTACATCCGTGGCACGTTGTGACAGCTTGCCGCGCCGAATGAATTTTAATGAAATTCAGTGTGTTAGAGGGAGCGAGCGAGCCGGCGGCGGCCCCCGGCCAACTACCCCCGGCTGAATTTATCCGACAAATTCTCCCTCCGCGTTGTCTAATCTGAATACATGCATATCCGAGAGAACCGCGTATATAAAGTGGAGACGCGACGACGTGGACAACTGGCGTCGGCGTCGTTTTTCGGCGGCCACGTCCCGCCTGAGATTGAGCGCGCTCGATTAAACAGCACGGGGAATCTAAAATAACATGGAAAATATTATATGCGGGAGGATCCGGGACGTTTCCGTGTATCTCTTTCCGAAATTTTTGCGAGCTTTATCTTATGGGTAAGCGCGTTACGATTCGAGCGAGAGAGCCGAGATATAAATTAGATTAGATTAAATTACAATGTATTCTTCCGCCGTATCGAAAGATCCAAGACGATAGATATAAGTATATTATCGTGCATAAGAACAATTTAACTCATACTCGATATTAACCCACTTATGTCTATTGCGGCAATTAGAAGCCTTACTTGTTCAAAATGGATGGACGTCTGGCGTCGTAACGATGCAACTATACTTTTACATAAAAGTATAAGCCCGCGAACGACCCAGATTCATTTCCAATTATATCATCAACTCGACTTTTATCCAATTTGGAAGACCGCGAGAAAATTATTTAAGACTTCTAAAATTTTTCGCACGAATTAAAATTAAAAAAATCCAGCTTATTTTATTATTATGAAATATTAAATAATTCTGAAAACGTAGCGCAAAATTACTTTTTCTTTTATTTTTAATTCTTTAATTTACAACTTTGCGCAAATTTATCACGTTTTGCTCATCGAATATTCATTTGAATATTTCTTTAATATCTGAAATAATTTAGAGAAGTGAGAAGCTTATCTGTAAAAATTGTCGAGTGACCAGCGGGAAATCTAAAGCTGACTTGGCCGGTAATTGGATGGTACTTCGGAACGTGTTAAAACTATCGAAACACTGGCGAGGAACAACGTCGAAGATGATGCCCTGTAGATCTTGTTTTGTCTCTTTCTGCTCCTATTTCTTTTTTCGCTTGTCGCGCGACCTTCTGCTATTATTCGAAGAAGAGAAACTCGTCTTAAAAGAACTTTTAACAACGGCAAGAAAGCACGAATTCACGCGCAACTCTGCACATCTTACATCGGCTTAATCTTTAAATAACACCTTCGTTTTTCTTCATGAGAATATCAAAATGATTTGTTATATTCCTCGTAGCTCTGTCGTAATTTTCAAAAAAGTAAAGTTTAAAAAAAAAAAAAATACGAGAAAGAAGGTCCTATAAAACACATAATAGAGTTTAAATCGTTAAAATCTGTAGAATAAATACGAATCAGAGAATTATAAAAGCACTCTTAGAATTCAATGTATAAAACAACACGGCGAGTAAAGTCGAAATAATAAAATATTGCAACACGTCATAAAAGTACGCTGTCAGATTTCCGGTGATATTTTTTAATTTTTTAAGATTTTCATTCCATTTAATTTTCGCCGGAAAATTAAACGTTAAAATTTTCTAGTATATGGAAATCGGCAATGCCCGATAACAACGACATGAGCATTGGCACATGTCAGCGACATGATACTTTTATTGTCAGGATTCAGACTTTACCGTTGTTTGCATGGGAGGCGTTGAGATCGATTACGAAATTGATACAATGATAACAATAGAGAGAGAACTAGATATTGATTACTTTTCTGTGCATTGTTACGACATGAGTGTATTGCTTTACGTACATAGTAGTGTATATATTTGACTTCAGCGAATACACCGCGGAGAGATAATTTCCGATTCCTATTCATTATGCACTTAATATCGAGATGCTCACATCTCTTATTGCATTGTAAGCGGACGAAAAAAATCAACGACAAAAATCAAAAGCTTTTAAAGAAACGTGTAGCCTTTCCATTTATTTACTTACTTTATAATGCTTCCGCTTATATCGGTTTTGATATTTTTTTAACGCAAAACGACAGATACTTTATGAATTGTGTTTGAATACAAGTACTTAAAGGTCGAAGTATCTCGGCATTGTGTAATCATGTAACTTGCGCGCGCGAGATTGAGTGAGTGATGAGTCTCATATCGGCAATTTTATATTTAGCGGTTAAATATACCTACATCAAGGCGTGATTGATGGTGATTTAAAACGAGCAGAAAATAAAGTATAACACAAAGAAGATAAAAAAATATAATCTGAAGATAAACTGACGCGGTAGAGATTTTAATATCCGAATACTCCGTCGAGGAATAGGGAAATTAAATTGCTGCTTCACAAAAGTGCAATTTGTCTATTTCGAAAAGAGAAAAAGCGAAAACGAAGCGGGGCGTTTTCTCTTTTTGGAACTTTTCAAAACGATATATTTCGAGCGTCGTGAATCGCAATCAAAAGTGCACAGAAATGCATTCGCCTCGTAGTAAAAAGGAGCGCAAACGGAGGCAATTTGCAAGCTTGCATCTCCTGGTATTTATGGCAAGCGGCAGTTCTGACATCGTAAAATCGCACGCGTACATTCCGCATTGTGTTTTGCCGTAAAACGAAATCCGCTCGCCATGGTGTGGCCCTCGATATTCACATTTTGCGTGTTACAATAAGAATATAATACGTCCTCGTTACTGTTCGCCGATTCGGCGCTAATGGACTATGAGCGTACTCTATTATTATAATAGAATAATTGTCATGATGTCCGAAAGATGGTTCACGGGGATATACGCGAAATATACGTTTCCCAAAAACGGTTTCAATTACATGCGGTAATTTAACGTGACGCTTTTACATTTTTATGCGTGAGATATCGATTCTTCTCTCGTCATTATACTATATGTATTTTATATTGGCTTGCAAAGTGATACCATCGAAGGGAAAATCTCGAGGTAATTCGATCTTAATTTGCAGGAACCGTATTACCGGATACTTCCTGAATTATTCAAATCTAATTTATTTTACCGCGTACTCCCACCTTCGAAGTTTTAGAGCAACAATACTCACTTTAGCTTCTTAAAGCCGACGCTTTCAATTCCAGTAAAACTTCTGCTTGATAATGACAATCATAATTGAAACATTATGGAAAGATAATATACATGTATTAATGATACAATTATTTAGAGAAATAATAGTAAGAATTATGTTTTTATTTTATTATTTATAAAAAAACTGCAACTCATTCACCTCTTTTCTATTTGAATAAAATGTCAAAGGGATGAGGAGAAAACGCAAGGTATCACAAAAAAATTAGTTTTACAAAATAAAATAACATGCAATATTATTGTGGCGTTTTTCACAATGTAAAGAGAAGAGACAAAGAGAAACGGCTTATACGATTGTTCACTTACAAAATCGATAACGTATATAACGTATTATAGACTCTTATTTAATTAAAAAATATCAAAGAATAGATTAACAATAACTATAATGTGAAAGTTTCAAATGTAAAGAGTGTAGAATAACAATGGTTATTCAGGATAATATTTATCGTTACACAGAGAGAGAGAGAGAGAGAGAGAGAGAGAGAGAGAGAGAGAGAGAGAGAGAGAGAGAGAGAGAGAGAGAGAGAGAGAGAGAGAGAGAGAGAGGAAGGGAGGGAGGGTGGGAGAAAGAGAGTGCAGGCGCGCGTACAAATTTGACATAATGCATATACTAATGTATATTGCAAAACAAACCTTCTGTTTGCAGTTATTACGCGTCGACCGCGTTTCCTCCACGCTTAGCACCGCCGCTGAAGCGACCGCGTTTGATGCCACCGACACGAGCGCAGCATCCGAAGCTACAGAAACAACAATCGATGGCAAATACTGGGACGATACCCGACTTGAATCAACTTAAAGTGTACAGTAAGTACCGTGCGTTCGAACCAATGTAACATCTTCATTATTTGCGATATATATATATATATATATATAATTCGCTTTCTCTCCCTTTTCTTCACTTTGAGATTTATAATTTAGTTTAATTATAAATTGAAAGGCGAATTGGCCAATCAGCCTGACATAATTTTTCTATGAGAAAAAATCGTTATACTCTAATGATGGTTAGTTGTGGTGGCAATTAGTTATTATTATTATTATGATGTAATGATTATTTTCAAGTTTATAAGTTACCACCTCGTAACACGGAGTCCCAAAGCCTCGTCGTGCGATGAAGGCTAGGTTTAATTGAAGGTATGTCGTAGGCAATCCAGATATACTGATCTGCGGCAACTGCAGGGAGATGTTCACGGAACTCGGGGAGCTGTTGGAGCACAAGCGGAACTACTGCAAGCTGCGGTTCACATGTAAATGTCACACCTTCAACGGAGCCGCCCCAAGTATGTACTCGAAATAAACTTCGAGGCGCCTCCTTCCGGTACGTAAACGCGTTCCGAATCCCACCGGAAGATCCAGAATTAATATAATTATCCATCGTCATCATTTTAATCAGCGATTTACTCTCGTCGATCACAATTAACACAGTTCGACAACTTTTTACGATATCATCGGTGTTGTTCGATCCAAAACTCTTATATCCCATTTAAATTAAAAGATTATTTATATTCATTAAATTTAGTATTAATTAATTGACATAATTGATGACAAATCTCTGCCTTTTTACACGACAAATTAAATTGTACAAACAAGATAACCACCGTGTAAAATCGTTTCGCATCATATTCCGTTCATACGGACAAATTAAATGTCCATATTTCATGTTATTATCGTTGCATTATCGTTAATCAAACAATTTTAGATGTTCCATTTAAAAGAAGCGAATGTATTATATTAAAAGAAGCGAATGTATTATATTGTACAAATTCCATTTTCCTTATGGCGGCTCGAATTATGTTGCTAAATCCAAAAAGGATAAAATGAGACAAAACTAATAAAAAAATAATTGGCTCATATTTAATTTAGATAAAGAAAGTTTTTATTGCGCGTTCGAACGCGCGAGCAATTTATATTAATGACACTAACAGATTATATAATCTGTTTTTTTATAACTCGACTAAAAATCCATCGAGCAGTCTAATATTTATAAATTCCACATGACAAAAAATCTTTCAAAAAATCAATTTCTAAAGTTTGTCTTATTTTGCCCTCGCTGTGGCTCGCTGTGTGACATGACAACTATGGCTTTACCTTATTTATTGATGTTCCGCACTTGCACACGAACAGGAGACTCGACGACGGCGTTGCTCTGCGTCCTCTGCAAGTTATCCTTTCCAAGTGCTTGGGAATTGATGGTTCACGCCCAGGCAGCTCACATGATCAACATTTACGAGCTAGGCACAAGAGCGCCGAGTCCGTCGCGGAGTCCTAGCCTTGACCAGCCGAAGGAGTCATCGCCTTCCCCGCAGGATTTCCAGGTTAATTCTCATCCCCTCTTACGTTCTGCCTGAGATTTATTATTTACGCCGACGTCATGCAGCAATATTTTACAAAATCGCGCAACCTGAACTGAAGAATTAATAGTTTCCGCTTCGGCAACGGCGAAGGGTGGAACTAACTACTAGAAGGGGAACTTGGAATTCACCCTCGAAGCCAGGCAATCTAAAATGAAAGACTTTTTATACTTAAATCACCGAATGTTTACTATACATGTTTTTTTATGTTACTTATAATTGAATTATTCCGCGATAATTTTTTAACATTCATATTCATATATCATAATTAAAATACTGAAATATATATATATATATATATATATATATATATATATATATCAGTATCGACTAAAATATTTGTTTTTGTCAGTTCATATTTAATGTATTTGTCAGCAACTAACAAATTATTTTATTATAGTGCGTATTTTTTGAGTAATTAAAATATGAGATTAATAGAAATATTTGATTGTCCCGTAATGTATCAAATTATTCAGTCTGACGCCATGGCTGATTATTTAAATAAGTAATATCGTCTCACTTTCATTAATTAATTTGCGTTTCATTGCCAATCAGCGATTAATTTGCTTGCTTCGTAGTAGTATTGATATTATATTATCGATAATGTAATTTTCGTGTGTGAACTTTGCTCCGAGGTTTATTTTTTTTCATGTGGGACATTTTACATCTATATATTTTTAAACGTTTTTATCTCATGAACTATCACATACCAGGTAAACTTCAGAACTCACGAATTCTTTTTCCGTTAAAAATGTTGTGCTTTTAACCTATATTTCAGAATTATGTCCGCGTTATTTTTTTAATAACGATTTAATTTTTTCAAATAACATAGCTTTATACGCGATAAACTACCAAAATTCAATTGTTATGAAAAGATCAGTTTTGCTATTCAGCTCATCTTAGCGCACACTCTCTCTTTCTCCTTTTTTTCTTCTTTTTGCAAAACGACACGTAGTCTTCCGTCACATTTATCGAAGCGTCGTCGCTCGGAGATTCGGAGAAGGAGGCAACAAAGAGGCATCGCGACGATACGCGTCGTCTGAGACACGAGATATATCCGTGAACGATGACGCAGACAGCGTCTTCCCGACGACGCTTGACGTGCACGATTTTCACGAACTTATATAGAAGCGGAGTAAGGGGGCTATACGCTTGCACTCGGCAAAAGCAACCCCAGTGACCGACGCGAAACACGTCGATTCCATCGAAGCTAACTCTGGGGTTGACGTATCGACAGAGAAACATATGACGAAGTAATATTTTTCCGCGCCCCCTCGGGTGATGGCATTTTCCCGCCACTCGCTCACCATCTCTCCCCTTAACAGTTTTCCCGTCGACAGATAGCAACACCGAAAATTGTACTTTTGATGTTAAATATCGCAGAAACTGGTCGTCCCTAGGATTCACTGTAATACATTTTCACGTACAGAATAACGAGACAAATTGATTTTTCATTTAACAATATTTTTTCTTCTCCATATATTAATGGTAGCATTATGTTATTGAAACGTATATTTTATCGGAGTAAAAAGTTCGCTCGACTAAAAAAAAATATAGAGGGAGTCTGAAATTGTAACAGGATCCGACGATTAATCGACAACTAAATATATTTCAGCCAGTTTGCATATTAATTATAAGGAAATTTCATTTAAAATATATATGCAATCCTAAATTTGAGGAAAAAATAAAATTGGAATAAAGCTCATTGGAATAAAAAAATAAGATCAGAATAAGATAAGAAAGGAAATCTTTTTCAGAAGATAAAGATTAATCGTAGCGTGTTGCTCATTAACAACATGAGCACCCGCAGCAACACACTTAACGTTGCTGCAATTTCCTGTCATGGCTATGCGCTGGTCTCTTGTAAGGATAGATGACTCCAATGTAGATACGTTCGTTAATCAGTTTCCCGTCTGCGATAACCTCGCGTAACAGTATTGATCTATGGAATCTATGACAGGAAATCAAGGCTACGGATTGCGAAGAGCGCGCGGAGGAGGAGGAACTTGATGGACATGAGTTAATACCGTCCCCCGACAGTGGCAAGTCAACGGACAACGAAGCGGCTCTGTCGCCGATCAAGATTCGATCTGACGTTAACGGGTTGGATCACGAGGACTGCGACGAATTGATCCACGTCGAGAACACCGCGCAAGCATGCATCATGCATACTCTCAGCATTGTAAGTCTTCGGCTCTCCTTCACTTTGCATGTGAAGAAACAGTAGGCATTAACAGTAGCGTACGAAGAAATTCGATAATGATAGAAGTGATGGAAAAAAAAAAGTTTTTTTTACCAAAAGTTCCAATCATTGAAAAGGTTTTATATTAGATATTAACATATATAAACATAGCATGTCTTAAAAAAAAAAAAAACATGTCGATTAGAAAAAAATAATTAAAATAATTAAAATTAATAAAGTCTTCAAAGTCGTATTTTTAGCTTTTCCTTTGTTTTCGCGTCTTTTGATTTATTCTGTTGCGATATGAATATAAATAAGAAATAAGAACCTTATGGCTTGAGCGACAAGAGATAAGGCATATGATTTTCCATTACGATGCACATTCGGAAGTGACACGATGACAGAAACACCGACTTAGATCACGTGTTGTAAGGATCATAAAGAGCATAAAGATCGTAATGGATCCAGCATGGCGACACTAATGACTGGCGTCGCTCTCTCCACACAGCAGTTAAAAGCAGTCATCCACGATCGTTCTTCTTGGATGCATATTAACAGGAGCGTCGTAAATCGGCGTTGTCGGCGCCAACGACGACCACAATGCCGGCGACAGTGATGTCGCGATATTTTTTTTTCCTATGCGATAAATCGTATCGTTCTGATTCCCGTTAACGACCACAGATAAATTACAGTTCTTAAATTCTTGAATTTTTTAATTCGTACCTTTGACATCTTCAAAATTTCATCGATATGACCTAAAAAGATATATTCTCATAATTTTATTAAATTATAATATTTTAGCGTTATCAATATATTAAAATTTTCAAAGTGAAAATTTTTTAAGTCACTCTTAAATTATTTCCGTTTATTTTTTTTTATTACGTTACAGGACTCGTCCTTGGAGCTAAATTCTGACACAAATACGAGGGCAACTTCTGGAACGGTGATGGCCTTGACCAATGGTTCATTATCGGCGAAGGAGTAAATGAGGAAAAAGAAAAACAAATGTTAAAAGAGAAGATAAAAAAAAAGAATATTCATCGGAACGGTCTTCCCCGGCCAACCAACGAGACATATCGATCTCCTTTAAGGATAACGCACCCGTTTGTATATAGCTTAATTGCCTAACAAATTATATCCAGGATCGTTAGATCCCGTGGTCTATGCCGGCTGATCGAATATTGATCATCTTCCAAAAAAAAAATCGGTTCCGTTCTGAACTTTTTACGCACTTGTAATTTGCAATTCCATGTCAAATTTTAATTAAAAGCTGATCTTAGCTTAAATGGAAATAGAAAATTACAAAAAGTCAGATTGACTTTACATTATTTTGGAAAATATTAATTAATAAATATAATTTAAGCAGTGTGCGGATTTTTAAATCTGTATGTATTTATTTCATTCATTAAAATGTAAATTTTTAAATTGTCAAATTTGTTACAATTGTGTTGAATTTCTTTTAATAATCAGATTTGATTTTCACAATATTTGACATTTAGAATTTTTCGGACACACATTTCAAATTTTTTTTCTTTTTATACAAAAAAATAGCTTTCTTTAAAAAAAAAAATGATTTAAAATAATCTATAAAAGATTCTTAGCTTTTTACATGAAAATTTTAAAAACTTTATTCGTTCAGTCTGAAAACGTTGAATTATTAAAGATCTAAATTTTTAAATTTATAAATTTTTTTATTTTTGAATATACACTTTTCTTTAGCTTTTAAAATGTCTAAAATTTATCAAGCGTGAGATTTCAAATCCACATAATGCAGTTGTAAATCACAGAAAATTTTATATTTAAAAGATTGTATACAGTATAAGTTTATTATTATTCAACTATATAAAAACAAGTGCTTTTGTCATATCAGTGACAAAATATTAAAGATATTTGTGGATAACATATTAGCTAATGAATTATCAATTTAATATCTCTAGGAATCTTAAAAATTATTTATTTATTATTTTTAATTCAGAGAAAAAAATTTAATTTTTTTGAGAATCATTATGACGTTAATACCGGATATAAATAGTTCTCGAAATTGACAGTTGTTGATTAAAAAAACAAAGAAATATCTTATGACTTTCTTTCATCGCACATGCGTGTGTGTAGATTAAAAATATAGATTGCCACTTAAATTATTTATGAAAGAACATATCTCCCGATAAACAATGATGTTGATGGCGAATTAATAATTAAATTACGAATTTAAACTTCGATCATCGTTAACGGCAAGTCCATTTTTTATCTGCTTCGTTCTAATTCACTTTTATTTTGGAATTTTTAATGAATCATACTACACACGATTTAAATAATTGTTATATATTTTAAGAAGGAAACGTAGCATAGAGAAAGCGAGAAGGGAGGAGACTCTGTTGGTGGCTGTTAAATTGTAATAATATAAATTATAGTAATTATAGTAATTCTAGATTACTATAATTTTTATTATATGTTTATTAACTTATAAATTCATGCATAGATCTAGTATACAGATGTGATAATTTCAAATAATCATTTTAATGTAATTTATGTGCTTATGAATTTAAAAATATATACTTCACAAATATATATTTATAAACTTTTTAGCATTTTATTATATATTATTTTTTATTTCAAAAATTATTTTATTAATTATTGATTTAAACATAAGTATGAGAATCAAAACAATCATATACGCATTACGAACGTGGATTTATTTTTTTTTGTTAGGAAAGTATAACATATTCTATTTTTAATGAATCTATTATCTTCATTGTTTTATTTCATGATTTCCCATCGACAGCTCCTGTAATTCATGCATATCAAAAATCTTATAATCTAAGTATATCATTTTTTGATATAGCCTGAACAATTCGTGATGCATCGCAATTATGAAAAAGTAAAAACGTCATCGACAGTCGGAAAAAATTGGTCGAGCTTTTACGAGGCCTGACGCGCTTCTCTTCCTGCGTTTTTTTCTCTGTAAAACAAAATATTTATTACGTCACGACTAGATGGTAGCGACGAGAGTTATTTGTTTATAGCCCCATATATAAACAATGTTTTATGGATCATTAATGTCTAAATAAAATATATTACGTCTTTTAAACTGTATTTAAATTTTTTCCCTCTTCCACTCCTTTTACATAATAAATATAAAAATAAAATATTGCCATTTTGTTCATGACAATTTTTTTTTCATTTAATACATAAACATTCCTTTTTTTTTTAATTTAGCATTGTAATTTTCATTCAGCATCGTGGCAGTTTAGTAATTATTAAAAATGCATAGTTATAGTAAGTAATTAGCAAACCGTCTCTAATTAGAACTAGTTTTTAATAACATGCCAAAGGGAAAAGGAATCTTGCAGTTCTTGGCACGTTCACTTCTTCGAGCATGTTCATCCTTTCAAGCGGCACCTAATTACTGCGAGGCA
This sequence comes from Pogonomyrmex barbatus, assembly GCF_055798465.1. Lineage (NCBI taxonomy): Eukaryota > Metazoa > Arthropoda > Insecta > Hymenoptera > Formicidae > Pogonomyrmex > Pogonomyrmex barbatus. Next base: position 5,212,726 of record NW_028297171.1, on the reverse strand, counting down.
TCGCAACATCGCGAGATATTACGACGCTTTCCGCGGTTACTCGCGTGCACTAAGAGGCTCGTTACAAACATTTCACCATTCGGTTGACCGCTTGATGTTATGTGTAATAAGTTTGCTATTTCTTCAATTAATAAAGTAATCTTTAATTTTACAGCAATTAAAGTTTCTCCAACATTTTTAACACTTAACAGTTTCGTAGTAGTCGGCTTTCAAGAACATTAAAATTTTTTTCAAATATTTTTAATAAAAGGGGAAAAAAATTTCATCAACAACAAATAAATCATACAGATTATTTTATTTTGGAGTTTATGCCGCTTTAACGTATAATTTTCCTTTCGTGAAGTATTTCAGTAAGTATTTTTGCAATCATCAATGTGATGGAGTTGAGTCCTTTATGTGGATATCGATAATGGAGGATTCACAAAACATTCAACGTATCTTCCTAGTGGATATCGGACCCGATATCAGATGTCGTATACATCGGTTGTTACACACTGCGAAATCTCGTAAACTATTAAAAGCGAAAACCGTGAGAAATAGAGAAACATTTATGTTCCGCAAGAAACGCAATCCAAAACCAATGATCGATTTATTTGTGTCCTTTAGAAACGCGGTTCGTTCATATTGCAGCATCTGTAACTTGTATCATTAATGAAAGTTTGAGATTGAGAATTGTCAGGTAAGTCATCTTGCCTCTTTTCAGAGAACGTAGTCTTCACACTATAGACAATATAAGAGAAAATTTGTAAATAAATAAAAACTTTTGATATAGCAATGTTGACACTTTTGAAACTAACTTAGAAATTTGCTCGTCTTCTTTCGTCTAATTATACTCTTTTGCTATTCCACTCACTTCAAAAAGAATTTAGAATTTTGCACTCTTTGATTAAATTTCAAGAAGCTTTGGCAGTTTTTGAAATTAGTACTAACTTTTTGTTGATTACATTCTGCTGATACTTTGCCGACTTGTTCATCGATCCTTTCCTCTCTTTTCTGCTCTCCGCCAGATGACAACACTTTGTAGAGAGGAAGATATAACGAAAGATAACAATAAGAGAAGATTGTATTATTAAATATAAATGTTTTTTTTTTTATAGAAATTATTCATAATTTTATATGTTATATAAAAAGGACTATTTCATTGTCTGTAAAATTTATGCTTTATCGATTCTTTTCTCTCTTTTCTGCTCTAATGTTCGCTAGATGACAGCACTTTATAGAGAAAGGCATAAAGATATGTAGTAATAAAGAATATCAATACTACTTATAAAGCGCCATAAAACACTCGTAGAATGTTTGTTACAATTTTATATGATTTGCCTGTATCAATAAAGAAATATTCATTACCTTATAATCCATTGTAAATGTACATTGAGATGATATTTTAATTTTGAGCTACAGCTATGTTATTATGAATTAAAATTTTATTAAGATCAAATAAACAAAAATAAAGAATTTTTATACTCACTTAACCCTAAAGCTTAATTTATATAAATTACTTGACATAGATAACTAAAGATTAGTGACTTAGAAATTAATTAGCTTAAAAATTAATTTACAAGCATTTTTCTCAGAAAAAATGTCCAAAGTAAATTTTGGAGTGTTTGCCAGTTTAATTTAGCATGTATCTACCATATGCATATGCATGTCTATAAGTTTTGACGATAAATTCGAAATTCAGGTATTTTGGCAATAACGTTTGCGTCTATTTCATTTTCGGTTATTGCACTGCTTCGTTGGCTGACGCGACTGTTTATCATTCGGTGCAAGCCTTACGGTTAAAAACGACGAGCAATTGTGAACGGTAGTTGACTCCGTGGTAGAGGGGTGGGCATGTTTCACCTGCGACAAACTGAACGGTATGCAGATATGGAGCCCGGGTAAACCGACCGCCTGTGGACTACTGTGCGGTAGTAATCATAGTCACTCCGAACAGTCAACGACACTCGCAAGATCCGCAAGTGGATAACAGGTACATCGTCACTTAAATCAAAATTTACATCAACATTTGCCTCATTTGCCTAAGCGTAGATAACTTTTAAATTGATTCACTCTCTTTTCGCGCTCTTTAAACAACACAAACAAACGTAACATTAACGACACTTTATTTACTACTCTTCAATCTTTACGGTTTCATTATATTTTATGACGTATAATTTTTTTCTTACGTAAATTTAAAAAATTACATGACAATCTTTGTGAAATATGAGATTCTGTTGATATGAACAATTTTGAAAATTACACACTGTGCTGCACGCGCATAATGCACCGAATATAGAGTTTAAACTTTTTAAACACTGTTAATGTCAATAACATGTAATGTGACTTTAATATCAATATAATGTCAATTAATATCATTATAATAAACTTCTATAAACATGTAAACTCCAAACTGTTATCGAACAAAAAGGGAGAAAATACATAATACAATTATATCTAAAATATGACGTATTTAATTATATTATAATATTGATAAAATAATTATGGCATATTCATGTTGATAAAATAATTACAAAAAATAATATATGACATATATATGACATAAAAGTTTTGAATTTTAGCAGAAATTTTATATCAAAAACGTTGTACTATATGCATATAATTAATTTAAAGAGATTCATAACTACGTATTGTTTGTCTCAATTTAATTCTGAAATCTGTTACAATGTATTAACTAAAATTATCATATTATATTATATCATATTATATTATATATACATAAGATACATAACATAATCATTTTTAAATAATCGTTTTAAAGTATCTAAAAATTTAAATCTAAGAATAATACATTTTCTAAAACATTTTTATAATTTAATAAATAATAACTGATATTTGCATTAAAAATAAAAATACACACACACACACACACACACACACACACACACACACACAAAATTTACTTAATAGATGCTTACTAATATTATAATAATAAATATCAAATATTATCTATTCAGGTTCTCTAAATTTAAATTTATTTTTAATAAATGTACATCTTTTATCGTATTGACATTAATTTATAAATAAATAATATATTTTAATATTATTTTTCGTTTTTCCACAGACTTTACGTTGTAAAATCCTTTAGAATTGTATCGAATTTTTAAAAAGAATATATACGGCAATATTAAAATATTAAACTTTTTGGAATTAAAATATATATGTGTATGTACATGCATTAGCGTGTACGTTATTATTTATTGGATATAAAACTATAAAATTTCCTCCTAAATTTCAAAAAAAATCTATTTCTTGAGTGTTTGAAATCTAATTTTTTTTCCGTCTTGAATGTATCGATCCGTCAAAAAACAATGATTCTTCCGCTGTACGTTTCGCGTTTGTCGCGTTCCAATTTTCGACGAGGTAAACGTAAAAGTCCAATTTCGTCGCGATTCGATGTCCTGCCTCGTCGCGTGACCAATTAAAAGAAGATCCTTAATTGCGAGGTAATCTTGTCGGCGTCTAACTGTAAACCGCGGGCATGACTGTGGGACGCCGCACGATGGTAACGGCGCTAGATCGTCGTCCTATGCTGAAGATTTGTTCCGCTATATCGCCGGAGATACCGACCTCCTGCTCGAGTCGACGGTCGCTCGTTACCGACGTTCGCAACGTAACGAGCGTGTCTATAACTGTGGAAGAATGACTCAACGTGTAACCGGAAACTGTCAATGTTCCCTAAGCGAGACTCTCTGGTTCCGCTCTTTATTCGCGATCACGAAATCACGTTACTTCATCTTTTTTAAACACCTTGCGTTAATATCTTTGAGATCAATCGCGTGGGTCAGATTTGAATTACTTGCCGCACGAACATGAAGAGATAAAAGATAAAACTCCAAGAGAGGGGGAGAAAAAATAAATAATTCCTTTTAAGAAATAAGAAATAAGATAAAATCACAAAATGAGGCGCAATAAAAGTAAAAGATTGAAAGGATAATTTTATCTGGAACGCGGCGCATACAGTTTCCTTTTTATTGTCGCAATTTTGAACGCAATCCCGTAAAGCATTGAACTTTCGTCGACGGAAATCTGGCGCGATTTCGAGCCGTGGTAAATATGCTCGGGCGAACAATCGTCCGGACGGATCTATGCGAACCGGCCGGAACTCGGCATAATGCCGCGGAAACGGCCTGGGAAATTATATTTGTCATGGAGAATCGGCCGTGTCTACATTGGAGGACGATTCGATGCGATCTTTGACCGCACAGCAACCGGACGGAACGGTCATTGAATGTATATCGCCGGCCTTTTTTCGCGTTAAATCCAAAGCATTTTGATCTCGAAAGTCGTGGTGACATTTCACGGTTACGTTCGAAATGAACACAAATAATCAGACCGATACGCTAATGCCGACTTCACATGTAGGAGAGGAACGCGTGAAAGTTCAATTTGGTCCAATTAATTTGATCGAGTTTCTTTCTAATTACCTCACATTAATCTTTCATTTTATTTTCCGTAATTTATTTTATTTCAGTAATTTATTTTCAATAAATTTTGTAATTTAATTTCTAGAAACAGTACTTTGATATTTTAAATAAGTAAATACATACGTAAAATAAATTAAAAACAGTACAATATATTTACGAAAAAATAATGAATATTTACAATGTTTACTCATCATATGTTATAGTAAAACTTGTAAGATTATTAAGGAATATATATAATATGTAATACTGAATATGTAATACTGAACAATATTATTACATGCCAGCTTCACAATAAAATGTTAAAAGAAAAAGGAATATATTTTTCATTTTAATTTATACCATAATATTTTCATCGCGCACGCATTAAATACACGTACTGATGGTCTTTGAATTTTTAGACTAACGATGCCGTATCTATCGGCCTTGTTTCCGTTGATCTTCCTGCTGGCTGGAGTCAACGCGGCTGGCATCGGCGAAGCTTGGCAAGTTATGCCGCATGTAAAATCGGTCTACACGGATCATCCGTTTCGACCACGATTGGACTCCTCGGCATTTGAAGTTCGTACTGTAAGCGGAGTGGGTCGTCTTGCACCGTTCGACGAATCGCGAGACGCTCAGAAACACCCGGAACACACCACGCCGAGTTTCGTGGAGCCAAACACCGTGCCGGAGGGGCCCAAAGAAGTCTTTCATGAGAATAAAAGTCTCGAGCGTTTTCGGAAACTCTTGGAGGATTCGTCGTACAGCAATGGCGAGATTGAAGACGATGTTAAAAGTGACGGTATACCTATTCAAAAGATATTCCAGAAGACGCTTATGATGAGAATTTTGCATGCGGACAAGGAGAACGACGACGACGACAACGAGCAAACTACGCGAGGGACTGTACAGCGTATTCGTAGGCAAGCGGAGAACGAGACGAGTATGGAAAAGATCTCGACGATGAAGAGCGTGCGCGAGGCTCGTCTAAGCTCCCCCGAAACGTGGTCGACCGCGGCGCAGCCGATCTCGGTGGAGTTTCGCCATCGCATCCCGTTGGATCAGGTGATCCAGCAGCAACAGGAGGAGGAGGCCGCCGCTCTGTCCAGCATCTATCGTAGACATCAAGCACCCCGGGTGGACTTTGTAACCGGCCAGAATCGACGCTATCCGGATTACCGCGAGTCGCGGGATATACCGCTCGCGAAGAACTACGACGACTACGAGCAGACGTCCTGGTATAGAAACGCGATTCGCGAGAGGGATTACGAGTACCCGTCGTATCGTCGTGGATACAGTTACCAGTATCCCGATCGTTACAGGATGGAGAGGGATTATTACATGCGCTCGCCGAGCGATCAGTACTACTACGATCGTTACAGAGACGACGACCTCGATCTCTATGGGAGAAATCGGCCATCCGCGCCGAAGCCCAGACGGATCATCTATTACGCCACCCTGCCCGAGATCGTGAGGAAACCGGTGGACCTGAGGAACTACCCGCGATACGACGCGAATGCGATCAGGACGCCGGTCACGCGGGACGACGCTTATAAACGCATACCCGGCAACGTTGATCCTGGCAAATATCGATACAGACAGTCGTACGGCGGTTACGATCCCTACACGAAGAGATCGAGCTATTACGATCGTCCGTACGGATATCCCGAGGGCGATTCACGGCGAATCAGGGTGTCGACCAAGGAGGACTTGAGAAACGACGGATTCGGAGGAGTGAGCAACGAGAGGAAAGTGAGCAATCTCATAGCGATCAGGGACGACGAGTCCGGCAAGTTGCCCTGGCCCGTGCAAATCGGTGCGGAAGTTAGCATTAAGGATGATGAGAGAATCCCCGGCCGGAAGATCTTTGGCGAGTCGAGCGTCGGCTATGAGAGATTCCAGAGTGCGCAGTTGCAGAAAGCGCCGGATGCCACAGGATCCAGCGAGTTCCAAAGCGACAATTAACACGTTGAGAATTGCGCGCGTTTCACTACATAAAGAAAGGCTATAATTCTAGACTTATCTCACGTGGGATTACATGTATAGTCACGATATTATCGAAATCACAATTTGGAAAGGATAATTTTGGGCTATATATGATATTGAAATGATATTGAATACGCGATGATAAAATATACAATTTCAAATATAAGTATTCAAATATATGATAATTCAAGAAATATATGTTAATTACGTTTAAAAGGTTTAAACAAATTCAACAAAATTTAACTCAACTGCTGCATCAAATATATATATATATATATATATATATATATATATATATTACATTTAAAAGGAAACTTTTTGAAGAGAGGAATTATCTTTTGGTAATGCTTGAAATATTGCAGAGTTTATTTTTACAGATAGATATTTTATTTTGATAAATACTTGACATCGATTGTCAAGCGTTTTATCGTGGGATGTCGTAGGATTGATTATTATCGATTATTATCGATTATTATTGTTAAGTGTCGTATATACAAATACAGCAATATACAAAAAAATCATTAAATCTCTATAGTTTTATCAATTTCATCGTTATTAATTTTATCATGAAAATAATACAATATTATATATATAATTTATTGATTTTATTATTGCATTGAGTATCTGCGACAATTAACGTTATCGAACATGTTTTAAATTTTTATTTAGAGTTATGTAATTGCAGCACAATGCAAAGGAAAATAATAATTAAATAGATGCGTTGAATGGACTGATTTAATACTTGGGCATTTCTAGTATATAGATATTTCAATAGCTGATATATTACTTGTATTTTTGTAAAAACTGGAATTTGAATATTTTCAATCAAAGTTCTTTTTAAATACAAGTTTAAACAAAGCAAATAGTCAAACAATGAATAGAACCTCTTAAGATTAAAGTAATATTGTTTTTTTTTCTGTATCCCGATTAATAGATAAGTTTAATAGCGAGAGTTATGATTATAATATATCTGCGATAAATAAATCTGGGAATTATTTAATATACAGGTAGGATTAAAGAACACTTATTTTATATTTGCAAGAATAAAGTTCCAATACATTCAATTTTGGTTGTATTAATTCCTTTAGAATAAGGTTTCTCACTTCTTTTGAAAATATCCCATTTAATTCTTTAAATTAAAAATCAACTTGAAGAAAGAAACTAATATATGTATAAAGTAAATATAAAGTAATACATAAGAAAATGATACTTTATCATAACATTTTGATTACAATTTAAATTACATTGTAGTAACAACATTGCAAAAATTCATTCACTTTCTAAACAATAATTCTTGATATTTTTGATATTCTTGATGATTGATTCTTGATATTAAGTATAAGTAGCTTTATTTTTTAAATTTCAAATATAATAATATACACTTTTATAAATTTGCTTATTAAAAATTTTTTTAATTTATGTATTTAAAAAATTTTAATTTGTGTATTTAACAAAAATTTCAAGAAAAAGATTTAATCAATTGTTGGTATTTCATTAGTCATCTATAATCGGTCATGTGCCTTTCTTTCTTACTGAAACTTACCTGCTGAACATAAAGGCTTACCCACAGCTGCATGTTTTTAACATGGATTTGATATTAAGTTACCATACGAGTTAAATGGTTGAAACATGGTCCGTATGCTATTGCCATCTTATGTAAGTACACGAACAACAAAATATTACAAGTTGATAAAATTGAAAGACTGCATTTTTATATTCAATAAATTTATAAAACATTTTTTTAAGAGAATTTTAAAATTAACCCAGATGTTTTAGATATTTTATTCATTCAATGTAAAATATACGAAGAGTTTTCGATTTATTTAATTTTTTCGATTACAATTAAATGTATATTAATTACACATTAAAATTACATTAAAGAGAAATAATATTTTCAGAAAAGTTTTTTCTTAGCATTACTAACTTTTATAACGTTAGTAACGATTACGAAAGAGAGAGAAGAAATCGAGTATATGAATTAGTCCGACGTCATCTTCGAGCCATCGAAATTTCTTCGTCGTCATATCGTTGAAGAAAGTTAGAGATCGTCGCGTCGGCCTTCTGATCGGCGGTATTATCGGGCATTATCGGGCCATATGGAATTTGGGCTTGGAAACAGTCCCGTGCAGGAAATTGCTAACGACCTAAATGTTGGGGCGGCGCACTGGGACCGTAAGTCCTATGGCCCCAGTTGTGATGGATGGACCTTGGCCTACTCTATAATTTAAAGGCGTTTTATGTGTGCCCTAACACGTACTCCCTCAATGATCCTCCATATGTCCCAATTGTCGTCCGACATAACCACGTAAATGGACGTGACGGCCTCTTATCGCGATTTCGAAGCTCAGGAATTATCGGCAAAAAATAAGCTTTAATAATATTAAATTATTACGTTCACAATTATGATTTGCGATAATTCTCTTATATCTCATTTGCTCTTGTCATGAGTCGCGTTTCAAAGAATAAAACGAATCCTCATTCAAAAAGGATTATCCATCAAAAAAATAGTGTCATATTTTTAATTCTTTCATTAACAAATTATTCTCTTTATTCGGAAAATTCGTAAAACAGAAATGCCCGTATTGTTTACTTCCTCGTTACAGTTTCGCTAATCTCAAATTCATAGGCGAAAATTCGGGATAATTGTTAAATGTTCGTATTTGCGTGAATAAATTACGCGATGCGAAAATCACATGGGAAGGGAAAGGGAAGAGAAAACAAAAACTTATAATTCCGCAATTCGTGCCGCGAATTACATAGTTATTTAATAAATTGCTTTACATCTGATCGCCGACGTGCTAATTAGTGCCGACCGCTATTATGCAAATCTTATACGCGGCATAGGCATGGTTAAATGAATACCCAATTAAATTGCAAAGTGAGCGTTCCCAATTTTCCCTATATTTTGCCCTTTGGTACACTAATTAATTTCCACGGTCGAGCTCACTTTATTTACGCGCGACAAACCTCAAAATTGTAGCCGACCGTTCAGTATATTTACGCGCATGGCCCCCCCCCCTCCCCGCGCGCGCGCGCCCCGCGAGTGCAAAAATACTCTTCGCGCGAATTACGGCGCACGTCAATGTGCGCTTCTCGAGCTGATTTTCGAGCAACAAGCAACAAGCAAAATCGATCGCAAAGTAAAAAAAAAGCTCGATTCTTAATACAACAAAAATCGGCCGCTACGATCGATGAAAAATATGTCATTAATCTTCACATTGATCCCTCTCTTCTCTCTTTATTTTGTAAATAAAGATATATTTCAGATATATTATTTCTGACGAGCAAGTCATTTATTTGTATTTATTTCCGTAAATTTTAAGCTTAAAGATGATCTTTCAAGATATAACGCGAGAATAATTACGCACGCATGTTGCTTATCTGATAGTAAGCAATCTTCTCCATTTTATTATCATTTTATTACCATCTTTTATACGGTAAGGTCAAGACACGTCTCCGGGCGTGACAAAAATTGCTCGAGTCAAAGAGCGAAACGTGACGAAGCGTTCCATCGTCGGTCAGCCCCGGTACGCAAGAACGAGCGGGGGTTGCTGAGCCACCCTTCCTCCCAGTAACGTGAAATTATTGTGGATAATATGCGGATAGTTAGTCCGCGATTAGTCTGTCCGGCGGATTGTATCCCTTTCCCCTTTCCATTCCCGCGGGCAGCGCCTGCCATGATAAATGATCGAATCCTTTGGAGTTTTTAGCCGCGAATCGTTCTCGCTTAAAGGTTCTCTGCTTCATTTCTCTCTTCGCGAGCCCTCCCCGTCCACCTTTGCATCGAAGATCGTCGCTACAATTTTGTTGTAAATCATGGCAAATGTTGACGTAAACGCCATGGGTAATTAGATATACCTACTTGCCCGCGATAACCCGCATTTCTTGCGTCACCGTCTATGATCTTCATCGATCTGAAAGCTGAGCGCTCTCTCTCTCTCTCTCTCTCTCTCTCTCTCTCTCTCTCTCTGCGATCAAAACATAGATAATCCTTATCTCTTGTATTTAATAAATAATAATTAAAAATCTTTTGTAAATTATTTTATATATATTTCCCTGTTATTAACTAAACAAATAAAAATTGATAGAAATTGTTCTGTATATAAATAATAAGTATTTAAGACATTTCAAATAGTGAAGTTCTTCATAAAGTCGGTTTTTTCATATATTCTCTCTCCTTTTCTTTCTCTCTCATGTTTAAAAGCATTTAGTACGTGATTTCTTTAAGAGAACATACCAATAAATGTCACAATATTGATATTTATGATCGCCAGTTATTAAAATTAAAAGGACATTTCGCAATAACTAAAAGAAAACAAAGGAACGACTTTCTCATTTTTCCTCCCGTCTTATAACATCGCTAATCCATTGGCTACTTACTTCGTAGTGACTTTCGGCGAGGGTGAGACCGATGAGTTTACCACCGCGGGAGATTCGATGTAGATTGCGACCCATGCCTAATTTTGAAACTCACCGTTGTTTATTGCCGAATCCTTTTAGCCTCGAATGGGGTGCCGAATAGTTGCCATGTCTCTCTTCTTATTGCGAAAAAAAAAGCGTCGAAGATGCTAGTCGTTCGGCATTAAAGAGAAAGCTGGGAAAGAAAAATCCGCCATATAATGCAAACTTTGAAAATTGACGCGTTGTCATAATCATTTTAAAAAATTAGATAAAAATTTAGTTTTTTTTTTTATCATCACGAAATCTATATAGAATTCCCTCAATATCGCTCTTCTAAATATTTCAAAAAGAAACCTTTTTATTTTCAATTAGTAAATAGATTAAAAATAAATTGTAAATAGATTTAAAGCTAAAATATGTCCCGTAATAACTACGCGTAATAAATTTCGAGTTTCTCTTACACATTTGGAAAATTTATGCTGCTTCAGAGATGTATGAGTTAAATTCTAGCCTGGTATTCCGGGGAGGTTAATGCGACGCGAAATGACGAAGCTAGCCGCGAGGCATTCGACGAGATCGTTAGGGACACACCCGCGAAAAACACGGGTGGGCAATACCGTGTGACTTGGCATTAAAATCGCATTTGCCGCTTTTCCCTCGCTGCTTCTATTAAACGGTTAGTTCGACCCTAAAGCAAAGATATTTAGTTTAATATTAAAAAATTGTGGAGGAAGAAATGACGTTTGATTTTTCAATTCACAAAAGATTGATTTCAAAATAAATCTCGAGAAAAGATGATAGATGTCCCATGTAATTCTAACTATATTAAAAAAAATAGTTATAATTTAATTAATAATTTATTAACTAAAAGTTTATCATCTAAAAATTTCGGATTATTATATATCTTATTAAAACCTTAACAGAGCCATAATCTTTATAAATTCAAGTAAATCAGACTAGCTTTGATCTCTGGCGCAATAAGGGTTAAGCGCCTTACAAAATCCAGCGTGAGCCGCATTATTTGCGGCCTACACTGAGAACGGCGCGACCACCGATCACCGATCACCGATCACCGATCACCGATCACCGTTCATCCGTTCGTCGTCCGTCCATTCAGAGTCGCCCGACGCATCGTCTCGGAGGGAGGAAAACGCCGAGTGCGCATCGGTTCCCTCGTTTCATCGGACTCTCTAATAAGAGTACACCTATAATTTGTAACGTGGCTCGGGTACCGGCCTAATGGAAAAATGCGTTCCGGCCAATTTTACGCGCAGCCGTCAGGCCAGGCTGTTGGCCGTAGTGCCGGTGCGGAGGAGAGAAGGAAGAAGAGAAGGAGCGAAACAAAAGAGGACAATGAGAGGGAGTAAGAGGGAGCGGAGAGGAAGAGAGAGAGAGAGAGAGAGAGAGAGAGAGAGAGACAGGAAGAAGGAAGAGAGAAGGAGAGACGAGCGGAAGAAGAAGCGAAGCGATAGAGAGAATCGAACGAAGGCAGGAAGAAGCCCTCTGCAACCGCGCGAAAGATGCACACACGCAAGCGACGGTGGCAAGGGTGGTGAGACCGGGGAGCAGGAGGTGGATACGGGTGGTGGATTTAAATGCGTTACAAAAGAAATAAATCTGTAATAGGATTATAATGCCGGATCTCTTTCTCTCTCTCTCTCTCTCTCTCTCTCTCTCTCTCTCTCTCTCTCTCTCTCTCTCTTCCTTTTCTCTCCCATCCGAACGCGGGCGTGGCCCTTGTTGCGCGCTGAACTTCCTCGTCTCGAGGCACTTATGAGGTGGCCCTTCGAGTGGTTCGATTAAGCGGCCGGGTCGCGTGGAGCCGGCGCGTATTATTCCGCTGAAGCGTTCTCGCACACACATCGCGATTTCGATGACGTTAAGGTTCACTTAGACCGGCCAATTCGAATTATATCGCATATAAGAGCTACTCTCATACGCAGCCAAGCTATCATATTAAATGAAAATTGAATGAAAAAATAAGCAGGAGTAAATGGTCAATGTTGAAATGGCTGAGATTTGGCGAACGCTTAAGAGAATTATCCCCTATTTTATAAATTTAGTGGCACTCACGATAATAATTTTACATTCATCCGCATTTAATTTCGCAAAAAGCTTTCAAGATATATATATATTTTTTTTTACTAGGGACTTCTTTGTATCGCTCTAAAATTGACAGGGATCGACATTGCCGTATAGCTTCGAAAATTTAGTCATGCAATCGAAATACTTTATTCGCGCGATACAAAATGATCTCGTGCCTGCGTCCGGGAAGCGTTCAATCATATCGAGCGAAGCTGATTAACAGGCGTGTCGGTTCAGTTTTCCAAAGACAATTATTTAACTTGCCAATATTGAACAGCGTTCAATTAGAGACGAATCGAAATGAACATCGGGAATGATTCGAGCCCGTGGTGCGTATGCACCAGCTTGATACCGCATTGGTTTTAAATCCCCATATAACGCTGCAATCCGTAAATGAAAATCTGTCGGCGCCCTGAAATGGTTACGCAATAGGGTATCGCGTAACATTTGCTCGCCGCAGGGACGTGGATAAAGGCCACGATATTTTTTTACCCAAATACTTCATATACAATGTCAAATAACATAACGCAATTTTTCGTCGACGTAACCGTTTATCTCAACTTCATTTATCGTCGAATAAGAAAATTTTGTGTCTGAATGCAATTAATGCATGGCTTTACCACTTTGTTCCAACTTGCGCAACTTTAGTTACTATTTTATTCTACATTTTTTTGTAAAGTTATACGGAGATATTGTCTTCAAAAGCATAAGAGACATTTAATCTTTTTTAATTTATATTTTTATCAATAAATATTAAAACTAATATTTAATTTTTATCTTAATAAATTATTTCAAGTTGATATAAAAAGGATACAAAAATCCATTTCTCGCTTCTCAAGTGTAATACTTTATCGGAATAAGCGATCCTGCTCATCTGCGTCGGAGTATGCGATCTTAACAAGCGCGAATATCGCAGCGACGAGTACCGGCGAGCATAATTCTCGACTGGAGGACTGTCGTGGACGAGCGTTTAAATGGCGATGGCGCGGTCGTTATTGCTTGTGGCCTTTGATTAATAACGAAGCGATGACTCGTAGGACGAGAGAGAGAGAGAAAGAGAGAGAGAGAGAGAGAGAAATATAGTGTATCACAATCCTGTGTATCATAACCGAGTAACAAGCCAGGCGCTCCCCCCCTGGACGTAAAGATGTCTCGGCGGTCGACTCGGTTATATCTTCATTATAAGCCCGGCAGAGTTACGTACTGCCGCAGCTCGTGGTGCTCAAAATTATGCGCCGCCCGGAGTTATCACTGCCTTCGGGGTCGGGCGTACGAATAATTGGCTTCCACCTATATAATACACTCCATACATCTCGCCACGGCGCCCTCAACGTGTCTCACGATGCCCCTCTTGCGAGGGAGATATCGCGCATATGCATGCCCGAATCAAAAGTAATAAATAAATCGGCAGATGCGCAGCGTATTAACGAAGATAAGACAATCATGCTCGTGCAAGTCTAGATCTTTGTTCCCTCTATTCTTCGAAGTCTACCGTAGTAAATTACTATCAATAAACGTTATTAACATTGGAATGCATTATGATTTCGAGACGGTAAATAACGTCGTCCCACGTTCAACATAATAAAGCTATATATATATATATATTTGCTTCGCGATCGAGAGAAGTGTCTTTCCTCCCTCCCGCGAGCTCCGCGCAGGTTGGAGACTTTTGCCCTCGAAGCTTGTCGTGCCGACAGGGTTTATCGAACCCGCGGCCGCCGTCGCCGCCGCCACCGCCACCGCCGACAATTCGGAATCACCGCGTTTCCTTACGAAACGAACGGAATGCATAAGTATTTCCGGCGATATTCCACGGAGCATGCGGAGGGAGGATTCTCCGCGGCGACTTCCGCTTGTGCGAGGCGAGCTAGTGTCCCTAATTACCGTGTCGGGTTCATGAATACGATTGCCGCCACAGCACGGAAGCTAGCGTGGCGTCACTGGCTGTTACTACCGCTCATGAATTTATGTATCTGCATTCCCCGACGCTGCTCGGCTCGGGGCACCCCGCAGAAGAAGAAGAGTCCTCGCCTCTCGCCGGCGCGGTTCCTTACTCTCTATACCGAGGCCTCACGCCTCGCTACCCCGAAGGATGTCGCGCGGCGGCCGCTCCGGTTCGACTGGCCGGCACGGCTCGACGGTCCCTTTGCTGCTGCTGGTTGAGGAAAGAGACGTCAGAATTCCGGAAGAGACGATAGTATCGCTGTGAGAAAAGGATTTCACGAACGTCCATCTAATTCTGAAATTTTAGATTCGAGCTCTCGAACGATGGAATCCTTTTATTAAATTAATTATATAATCGAAGATAGTAGGACTGGAGATATTTGTCAATACAAAATAGGAACTATTAAAATGTTGTAGAATCTGTTAAATTGCGATTTATTATGCTGCATTATCCTATTTGCTTTAATCGAGTTTGACGTATATCATATTATTATTTTTCATTAAAAAGCAGACCTCTTGCGGTACTTCTGCCTTTACGTCGCGCTTTCATTAGGGATCGCACGCGGAAAGGAGCTCGGCGTTACGGTTACAATGTTCGCGATTTATACGGCTGTGCGCCTCGTTTCCTGTTATTTTTACTCGCAAAACGGAAATTAAGTCCGTGAGTTACCGCATGCGTTAACACCGCCGCGTAGGAGTTACAACGGGAGAGGAGAGCAATCTTTATCTTTAGAAGATCTCTCTGAGAAACACCGTACTCTCCGTTTCGCTAATAGCCCTGTTTGAATAGTGTCGTTATTAGTCATCTCCGTTATTTGCGCGATATGTTAAAATGCACTTATATAATGCGTCATAAAGGAATACCGCATTTGAGATCGGTGCGGCCGCAGGTGCATTCGCGATAAGATTCGTAGAGTTCTCTTCGCGCACCTGTCCATTTATTTATTTTATGCACCAAATATTCTCACTCTTTGTGCCCATATACGATAATGTAACTAGAAGGAACTCGCTGTAATTTCCCATAAAGTTATTACGCTTTGCTAATCATATATATGCATATCTAACGTCATGAGAAATCGGATCTACGATCGTCTCGTGATATTTCAGAAGTTTAAAATATGTTGTAATTTGTACAATTTTCATATAATGTAATGACGATAAAGTATTTGATATTCTGATAAAAATAATTTTAAAGAGTACAAGATTGCATCAGATAATTACGATGTATACCTTGTGCGATCTTATTTCATTATACAGAGAGAAATTCGCTCTGAAACGTGCACATGCACACACAGACACATACACCCACAAACAATTAATGATGCTGTGATGTTTTTAAATATTTCTTAATGAGGTTAATAAAGATAATTAAATTAGCGCAATTATCTTTATCAATTATGTTTTTTTTTTTATTTCCCGAGTTATGTAGCTTTTAAGAAAACTCACTTCGTATTTTTTTCTTAAAATCATTAGAGGATTCCACGAAACAACGAATCCTTTAAGAAAGTCAAATCTGTTATGATTAAAGAGGATTGATTACGCCGCGGAACGTATTTTGCCGCGCATTGTACGTGATTAACGTGCAGCTGGATATAAATTAAAAGCCGGAGCAGCCTTCGCCGGCGAGGCGGATATTCGCTTATTTACCCGTAGTGACATACCCGTATTTATACACGGGAGCATCATCTTGGCGATTAATCGAGGCGCGAGTATGCGTGCCATCGCGGCGATGGACAGAGGAAACCGTCGCGATTTAACATATTAGCGTTAATTAAGGCAATTATGTCTCCGCGTCGTGAGCATGAGAGTGTGTCCGCTATACGCTCGACTCATCCATATTCAGCAGTCATTTCCGACCGGGGGTTATACACACACACACACACACACACACACACTCACGCGTGAGAGAGAGAGAGAGAGAGAGAGAGAGAGAGAGAGAGAGAGAGAGAGAGAGAGAGGAGGCTAGAAACAACGTTGTATACAACGCCACGTTCCTTGTTGCCTTCGCAGTGTCGCATGTTGACAGTCACCGTGGGATTATTCCGTTCACCGTCGTCACGAGAGATCGAGGACGCAGTAACGTAACCGCGTTCTCTCTGTCTCTCCCTGCCCTCCCTTCCCTTGCCCTGTCCGTCCTCGTCCTTTCCTCGTAGTCGCCTACGAAGCTCCATTAGAATTTGCATTGAGGAGCCGAGCCGCCGCGTAGGAAGTCCTTACCTCTCCTCGTGTAATTATCGCGGCGATAATAACGAGATCGTAATGAGGATCATCGCGCGGTCGGCGAGTATACTTTGTCGTTAGTACTTGAGTAATACCACGGTATTACTTCGCTATGTTCAAGTATGCGAGTGACGTACACTCTTCACCTTTTAATTGCTCTCATTATATAAAATAAATATTTTGAAAAATATAAATAAAAATTCTAGCAAACAAAATCAGTTTACGAGTCTACAAAATGTTTTATTATCGCTGTACACTTATTTTCAAATATCATCTATGTTTCAAAATAAGCATCGACTTTTGCATAAATTCTCTTCGGCAGATCGACCGCGAAATATTGATTCGAATTTTACTTATTAAAATTTTCTATAAACTAGCGAAATATTATTTAATAAGCAGAAATATTAAAGCGCTTGCGTCTATATATTTGAAGATTAAGCGTGAAAAAACATTGAAAAATATCTTGCGAAGCGTTTAAAATAAGTGAGGCGTAAACGAGAACTCTACGACGGATCAAAATTCTCCTCAGAGCGACGGTGGCGAATTGCACGTATGAGGAATCGAGCGTCTGGCGATGTCTAAAATTGGACGAGCGGGCAGTCGATACTCGTGATAGTGATAGCGCGCGGGCGATGGCGGTGTGGAGACGTGTTGCGCAAAAAGCGAGGAAAAAGGAAGAACGGTGGAGGAGAAAAGCAGAGGAGGAAGAGATGGTGGAGGAGGAGGAGGAGGAGGAGGAGGTGAAGGAAAGCGGGAACGCGGGGACGCGAGGTGGCAGTTAAAAGAGGCAGGGTGAGAGTCGGGCCAAGCCAGCTAGCTGGCCGGGTGGATGCAGACAGAGAATCCAAGGGGTGGATGGAAGAGGGCGGAAGAGGGCGAAGAGGACAAGGCAGGAGACGGCAAGAGATTGGAGAGTGAGTGGCGAGGGGGCGGCGGGCAGGAGGAGGTGGATAGGATAGGAGAAAACCGGGCACGTCTAGGTTTTGCTATGACCAATGGCAGACGGGGACACAGCGCGCGCCGTTCGTATCGATCCAAGGGAGACTGCTACGTTGGACTCTCCGTGGAGTGCCTCTCTCGCCCGGGTCATCCGTCCTCAGCGAGGAAGATCCTTCGTCTTCCTCGTTTTTCAGACCCTGGCCGCCGCGCCGTATTTTCCTTTTGTTTGTGCGATTTATCACCCGGCCTCTTCTCCGCCCTTCCCTTTTCGCCCTTTCCTCTATCGTCTCTTTGTGCCTTGAATGCGATACTTATTCGTTTCTCTCTCTTCTTTTTGTATGCTTAATTTAATATAATAAGGACGACGCTGAGTCTAGATCTTAAGAAATATAGGAAGATGAGATCTCTTGCTCCTGAATCTCATTTATAGTTTAACAATGTTAACTATTTTATAGAATTTAAAGGATATATATTTATGACATAGATGTGCATTTTAAATTATTATCATTTTATTTAATATCGTAAAGTATAATATCGTAAAAAAATTTATAACAATATCATATTACTATAAAAAATGATTTCTTATATTGCCTTAGTGTACAAAGAACGATTTTAAAATTGATTATTTGCTGTTAAAGAGAATTTTAATTCGAATTTAAATCTTTAATTTAATTGTACATTTAAATATTTAAATTCTCTTATACATGTTCATGAATAAATTATTTCTCTTGTATATCAATACTCTTGTATGTCAATACTTTTATTATTTTATTTTTAGTCGTGCATTTCAAAATCTAGTGCATAATTTTAAAAAACGCTTTGTTGCGATAACAATTTTGGTGCTCGTCCATCTCCGCCTAGCGCAAATCATCGCGTTAGCAGTATTAGCGGAAATCTTTTATCTCGATGAAAGCTCGTTCAATAATCTTGGATGTTCTCCAGAGCGTATCTTGGAGGGTGCATCCTCGAGAGGTAGACTGGTTACCTTTAGCCTTCTTCTCTAGAAACGGTCGGCGCGCACGCGCAATACAACTCGAATCGGGTCCTCCCTATCAAGAGACACGAATATCGGACTGAGGGAAAGGGCGTCGGCAGACAGGGAGGAACGGAGAGGTCGAGTGTGTCACCACGGGTGCGTGTCGCGCCGGTGACACGCTCGCCTGGACATGCGTACTCCTCCGGCCTATCGTTGCTCGGGTTATTAAAATTTTCGAGCCAATGAACATCCCCGATTCGCAAGGCGGGGACACTGCCAGGCGTCGCTTGTCACCAATGAATATAGACAAGAAAATGGTACGGGGTTGAATCTCGATTATGATTGCTGATATATAGATTTAATTTAATTTAATTTCACACGGGGAGTGAGGAATCGGAGGAGAGATATAATTTAACTCCGCATCATCTTCAATCAATACAAAGTTCACTCAAGTAATACCCCAAATCAATATTTTATAGTCGCCTCTATATTTCTAATTCTGCAACTATTGTCTAAATTGCGACAAAATTGTCCAACATATTTTGTTATATTGCAAAAATAAATAAGTCTATGTTTACCTAAATTATAGAGATGTTTTTGCTATTTTAATCGGAATGTCTATTAAAAAATATTGTAAATTATTTATTGTCTAATTTTATTTATTAAATTTATATGATTACAAATTAATATCGGAAAAGCTTACAGAAGTGATTTATGATAAATGAAAGAGACTTGTTCTTATCCATTTAAATTATCTCTCATGTATTTCTAAGAGAATGAGAATTATTGGCAAAACATATAATCGAACTATTAAAAACACTCACATTCCTCCCATATTCTGATTGACGTCGATTTTTTAGAAGCATTACTCGATCATGTGCGTTTCTCGGCGACGTGCAAGAAGGGCATTAGAGGCAGTCGCCGGTCAATTACATCCTACCATCATTTGCCGTAAGTCGTTTGTAGGACGTCGCGGTAAATTTGCGAGCTTTCAGAACGACGCGGCAGGTTGCGACCGTCGTTATGTCGCCCTCGTCGCGCTCGTTCGCGTCGTTCGTTACGAGTTCGCGGGTGGAGCAGTCGGGCGAGGGAAGCGAATGAAAACGCAGGGGAAATGAGGGAATGAGGAGCGACGAGAGGGCGGACGGGGTGGAGGAGAACTAGGATGATTTTATGGTCGTGCAACTCGGGGCAGGGTCGTTGAGTGGCGGTTTTTGTTGCAAACCTCCGGTGGACCAGGCCCCGGACCATCCAGCATCTCTTCTCCGCGAACCGCCCACTCCATTATCTCGGTGATGATGAGTGCGCGGGCGGGTGGACCTCGTAACACACATCAGCAAAAGGATTACCCTTTCTCCTACCATCACCTCCCGCCATCGTCTCTCTCTCTCTCTCTCTCTCTCTCTCTCTCTCTCTCTCTCTCTCTCTCTCTCTCTCTCTCTCTCTCTCTCTCTCTCTCTCTCTCCTCTTTTATTCCTCTCTTTCTCTCTCTTTCTCTCCCCCTTTCTCTCTATCTCGCTTGTTCGTTCTTACCCCACCACGATCTCCTCCCTCCGGTCGCGCCCGATATATCGTCCTACGCGGGCTAATGGGCAAAATGATTTGCGAGCAAAAAATAAATTGCCGGAGAATCCCCCGATGACGGAACTTCGTGTATCGTATATTGTTCCTGTGCAACACCGGCCAAATGCCGACTCCTTTTTCGCGCTTTATTAGAAGACCCAGCGCCCGTATCCGTTCTCTCGAGCATTGAAAAGCGACACTATGTATCAAAACGGACGAAGATTCAGAAGTGGGACAGCTATGCTATTATAAACTGGGCGTGCACGGCCCTCGTTCTTCCTATGCATGTCTGTTAGAAAGATATCAAAGCTGGGAGGGTATCGATAATATAATCGGGGCTAAATTTTAGGTTGCAACGTTTCAATGCAGACATGTGTTGCTGTAAAGAGAACGAGAGGAGGAAGCAGAGGTGTACAACAATAAAAGAGTAATGGCTTATGTTTTTGAAACTTTGTATATTGCTTTCGGGATAAAAGAATTGCATCGGTGAATTTTAGAAAATACACCACCTAGACAATACAACACCAACACGCTGATATGAAATATATATTACTTATGTTAATTAAATTATATTATAATATGTATTATATATTATATCGTTATACACAATATATGTAACTATAATATATTATTTAATAAAAATAGTAATTAAAAATAGTAATTATATATATATATATATATATATAAATTATTTAACCGGTTGCATACATTGCTCGTCTAATGTATTGTGTGTACACCTACAAATGTTCTCATGTATCCAGCCGAGTGTGGCGTGGTGTTTCTCAAGTGGATCGACTTCCAGAAGCGATTCCAGGAGGAAGACGCGGTGGTTGGTACAGATCGTCCCGGGACAATCTTATCTGCCGTTCAAAAAAATCGAGATGTCGGTTTGCGTCCTTTGTGCGAACTTCTAGACGGATATACATAACTACACGACGTGGTCGTATCAGGTTTTACGTTGCGCGATGCGGGGAGATAGGACAGAGGCGAGTTTATGCGTAATCAGACCCGTATCTGCATTAACGATACTTACGTACGTGTGCGTATATATATCTATGTGCGTATAAGCGCGAATGACCGCGCGCGGATAAGGTGCGACAAATCGGTCAGCGTTAAGATCCAGCTACCTGGACTAAGGTGAATTGTCCCCCAAACGCGCGCCTTTCTCGAGGCCTTTGTTTTGAGATGGAGTTGCGCGAGACATGCGATTTGCATGAGAACGAGGCCGAGACGAGGGTCACGCGCCACGTCCACGCACAGATTTCCACATACTCCAATCCCGCGAATCGCTACCTGGCCTTGCGGATTTTATTTAGGATGTCGAGAGAACGAGAGAACAAGGACAAAGGCGAAAAAGAGAAAGAGAAAGAGAGAGAGAGAGAGAGAGAGAGAGAGAGAGAGAGAGAGAGAGAGAGAGAGAGAGAGAGGACGGAAAAATGAAGCGTTGAAGCGTCAGCGCCGCGTCGGCCTCGGCGTCGGCCGTATTATTCTGTGAATATTACATTTGTGACTTGGCGTGGGTGTAGCATCGCGGCACGATAGGGGATACCGGTTGTGTTTGCCTCGCGTTTCCTAATTTCCTTCGGGAAACGGCGCGAGTAATGTCGCTCTCGCAGCTGCAACTCCCATTCCTCCCGCTTCTCCGCTGCGCGCGCGCGCGTGCATTATTCAGCGGAGAATTGTGTCTCTCTCTCCACCGTCGCCGCTCGCTTAATCAAACCGTCTGCTCTTTTCCATTTGCAATTTCGCGAGACCTAAATGTCTCCTTCTCTCCATTCGCATGAAATCGAATCGGTCGCGCGGAAATTCAAATTAATTAACGAATAAAGACGTAGGTATTGATTACACACAATCGCTCGTATTATCAATAATTTAATTATCGATGATATCGACGCGACATGATATTCCCAGACACATTTGCCCCCGTTAATATTTCAGGAACAGATCCGATCGTTTAGGAAGTCTCGCATATTTTAGCCGACGTGTACCAAGTTATTAATGTGTTAAAGACGATACGGGTTTCTTCTCGTCGGGTGAGAACAAAACGTTTCGCGCGCGCGGACGAGGGCGGGTGAGAGGGGGACGTTCGCGATGGAGGGTTACGGTTATAAATAGTCCGCCTTCGGGAAGCAGTAAAGAAACGACGGAGAGGAAAGTTACGACGGGGGTGGGAGACTTTGTCAGCGAGAGGCAAATGAAATTGTATTAAAGTTTTACCTTCCTGGGAGCGAGCAGAAAAGAAGAGAGAAGAAACAGAGAGAAAAAGAAAGAGCGGGGGGGGGGAGGAGAGAGGGTGAGTTCCGGAGGCGGGGATGTAGGTAACACCGACGACCGAAACGACGAGTCGAGAATATTAAAACTTGTCGCTTTAGGATAAGATGAAGCCGAACTTACTCGTCTTACTTTCCGACGAATGAGCCAGCGAACTCGCGCCCTTATGCTGTTACTGAAACGCCGAGGCCTGTACAACACATCTCATGCTATCCTCGTGAAAGTGACGCATCCAAATAGAGGAGCATCATTACTTGTTGCTGAATTAATCGTTTTGAGCGCCGACTGCAGCGGGAAATTTCGCAAGATGCTACAGAAATCCCCGGACGGGATTTTTTCCTTGGCAAAAATTGCACTTCCCACGGCTGCTACGTATCGCGCTACTGCGAACCGCTGTTCAAAATCAATTACGTTGGCGAGCGGGCGAAATAAAGG
Source organism: Pogonomyrmex barbatus (assembly GCF_055798465.1). Taxonomy (NCBI): domain Eukaryota; kingdom Metazoa; phylum Arthropoda; class Insecta; order Hymenoptera; family Formicidae; genus Pogonomyrmex; species Pogonomyrmex barbatus. Next base: position 5,189,500 of record NW_028297171.1, on the reverse strand, counting down.
CGCTAGGACGCAACGGGAAAATTGTAGAAAGCCCTCACACTCGACCTACGTGACGACTCGCAGCGGTAACGATTAGCCGGCGATTCTTTTTCGGAGGATTGCATGTGCAACGAACGATGCTCTCGGCATCGTTGTCTATTACGCGAAATTTATGCAGCTATTACGCGCCAGGTGTCCGTAAACACGTGGACTCGTCTGACCCTCACGTCATTCTCCTCTGATTTTTATCGGATATCCATCGGTTCGCAACCGTGTTTCATTCCGCACTTGCCACATAAAATTCGCGGAATAATTTACATACGGCATGTTAAAACTTTTTATTCCATATTCTACTAGCGGTGTTAAGTAGATATCTCGATCATTTTACAAATGGAAAAACAGATATTAATAATATTTAAATATTACATGATGAATCCCGCATGTATTAACAGAAAAGGATGGATTCGAAGAAATGACATATGTCCAGTAAAATTATATTTTCCAAATTCAGACTACAGCATTACGTAAAAAATTAGGAAGATCATATATATATATATATATATATATATATAGATCTCAAATATGTTATTTCTCGGCAATCGCTTCAACGCGCAATGTAATTTCTGATTGACTAAATGGATATCACGATACCTAAATATACGAATTCACGAGGTGGCAAAGAAGAGACACGGCAAAAGAGTGGGAGAGGAGGAGGAGAACAGGTTCGCTAACGGACACCTCAGCTGCCAATTTACCGGGCGCACGCAACTAGGCAGTCATATTTTATTTACGATATAATTGAGATATATTGAAACGCGAGATACAGACGTCCAGCTGCGCTCACGTGGAAGAATAACAACCGCGCGCGCCGACGTCCGCGACCGAGCTATAATTTAAACGTTCCCTCAAAAAGGAGCCCCGATGCATTTTACTAGATCGGCAGCATCGGCATCGCCACGGAATTCCATTCAGAATCTCCGGCTACGTCGATTTCACGCTCGATTCGCAGAAACGATTGCGGCTTTATCGTTTATCGCAGCGCAGCGCTATTTTTTTGAACTTACAACGTTCTTATTCTCCTGTCAATCTTTCAATGATATATGAAAATGCGTTAATAGATATATAACTTTGGGTCGAAAAAAGGCGTCGGTATAGTCATTCATTGTTTGAAAACCTAACGAATGATAGGAATAAGAAAACTCATAAATGCTTTTTTCATTAAAAAAAAAAAAAAAAAAAAAATTTAAGAAGTGAGTCAACAAAAGTTGAAATGAATTACATAAATACCTTTCAATTAATAACTTCTAAAATTTAATTGCACATCTCGTTTTGAGTATATATAAAAATTTCATGTTTATTCTTGTTAATTGTATTGTACGATTGTCATAAATTAACTAATTACGTACCTAAAACAGTTTGCTTATTATAATCCCGCGCTTACAGATATATTTACATAAAATGCGATAAATTAAAGCAAGGAAAATGTATAGAGATTCTCGAGGGTGGATCTTTGACGAGGGGTGAGATCTCCCAGGGAATCTGTAGACATTTCGTGAGTAAAGAAAAAAAAAGTAGATTTCCACGGATCTCTACGTGCCAATAACCCCTACGCGAAAGTTAAATTTTAAAAGCATTTAATGTTCGCCGACCCTCATAACTCGCTTGTCTTACGCCTCACTGGGGCATAAAGCGAGGACGACCGGTGGCGTCGAGGGGCGCGAAGAACATAACCCACTTTCCGTGAGGGCTGTCAAGTTTTAATATTACGAAAATATCGATTCCACCGTTGTTCTGACGTGGCGATTTTCCGGACCGCTCAGTAACATACGCGGTCATCGCCTAAAAGCGCCTGCCCGAAATTGATACGTAATGTTCGAAATGCGAAGCTGAGTGTGCGAAAAATGTTGCTTACTCTCCGCAATTATTAATATACTATTTTCGCAGACAAACCACACAATGGCTTGATAATAAAGACCTGTGAAATTCGTATATATACATATATAACATACATATACATAAAAACTAATATTTATAATATCTATATAATCTTTAAAAAAGGTCTATATAATTAATATGGATGTGATATATTACGCACAATGTGTAAAATATAATACAATTATATAGTCGACAACATTATACATATAAATTTTGGAATTTACATTTAATGTATGTTTTTATGTTTCCTAACATTGCGAAATACTCATCGCGATAATTGATTAATTGATTCTTAATTCTATTAAGAAAATCTTGCGTACTGTAATAGACCTATTTAACAATAAAATAATTGCGAGAAATAACATTATACATACCGCAACTTTATCTTTGATTTTTTCCTATTTTAAAACTTTATTGATCAGTTTTGTAGCTTAAATAAAAATATAATTTCACTGGAAACGAAATAATTCTTTAAACGCAAATAGAATCTTAAGTAAACAAAATTTTAATATTAATATTAGATTGCTGTTTTTAATGTTTCTTTAGTATTTCTTTTTTTTTTTCATATAACAAAATATTATTAATGTCGATATTCAAAACGAATGAATTGTCTTAATTGTCGAAATTATGAAAGTGGATACAAAATCAAAAATTAAATCAGAATAAATCTCTCAGAATCTTAATGAACTCGGTTGATGAACGTAAAACTGATTATGGAAATGTTATCGTTGAGAAGTCGATCCCGGAACAAGAAGAGAATCTAGACGAAGTTGCCGTTACCACCAACTGCGGAACGACGATTCTCATCAAAAATGTATGACGGGAACGCGATGATGATGACCGACAATCGTTGTTGCTTCGAGATGCTTAATCGATCCTAGAGATAGGCTTAGATCGTCACTGGCTACCGCCACGAGATTTATCCATGTGTAATCACAGGGTCGGCCGTCAAGGATTGTTATTGGCGCATTTTAATGCGCCAGTTGAACGGGGCGGTTATTATTTCTGCGGTTTTGCGGCCGTCCGAGAAAATTGGCGGTTGGGCGAGAGTTTCGCGATGGACGGGGCGGACGGCCAGGTAACCCTGAGATCCATCTGTCACAGCGAGGGCGTTCGCAATTCGTCAGTCGACGAAGGGCTCTCGCCGGATTGAAAAATCTCCTCCGCAGGTCCGGGGAATTTACATGCGGCGCTTTGCCGATGCGTTTCCTCTTTTTTTGCCCTCCTCCACAAAGACCTTGTGTCGCGAGTAATATAAATAAAAGGGAGGGAGAAAACGTAATTTACTGATGCTGCGGAGTACAAAAGGTTCCTTGAGACATTGACGACGCGAGAAAGAAAAATATTGTAAAAAAAAAAAAAAAAACCATTTGTGCATCATCATCGTCAGATTGTAAATAACGATACGACTTATAATTAAACATAAGGGGAGAGAATTTAAACTTTGTCACTTTATATTATTTGCTGCAATATAACAGAGAGGACAAAGAAAATAATGGCGAATAAAGAGGCGTGAAAGAGAAGCAAGGAACAATCGGAGAGGAATAAATACGTTTGCCTTCGAATGTTTGTCTAGAAGCCTCATTACTATCGATGAATAAGATAAATCTGCTTGCATGCTACTCGCACCTGCTCGTATCGCTAACGAATCGTTCTTTCGAAATATATTTAGTCTCGTATCTCTTAATATAAAAGTATCATAAATTTGAAGAATTTAATTTAAACCGTTAACAATTTCAAATTAACCTTTCTAGAATTAAAAAAAAACATGGATCGACGTAGTTCACGAGTTGCCTATCGAGTTTAATTTCGCACTTAGAAAGATGCAGACGTGTAACTATTATATTATTTATTAGATCGAAATAACAGAGTCCAAGCGCGTTTTTTGTTGTTCTTCGAGGCATTCATTCGCGGAGACCTTACCGAGGCAAGACAATCGGTGGGTGATACAGATCAAACTGAATTTTGGATTCCCATCAGGAATCATCACCGGTGATTCGCCGGTGGTATCCGGATTTAATTACGCATCTCGTCGATAATACCCATTCTCAGGCAGGATCGTAACGATGCATTGGGCCCCGGCTTCCCGGCGTGATTTATGTCCGGGAAATAGGTCGTGCCTTCGGGGCTAGACCCATTTTGGTTTCGGCAGAAAACGGCGCGAGTCCGCGCGCCTCTATTAAGGGCAGTGGCAGCGAAAAGGGAATACGCTCTCTGGCCCGTCCGACAAGGGAGCGGGGGAACGGGAGGAGGGGCAGGAGAACGGTCGTCGTAAACTGTTTATAAATCACCGTACCATATACCCTGTCGTAGGATTTAACGGACAGGACAGGATGCGTGAAGCCCCTCGCGGCCGGATAGCCGTATCTGGCACGACGCGCCAGACAGATCGTATCGCTTCCGCGGAAACTCTCTTTAATGCGCGGGCTGACTTCAACGCGCTCCTATATCCCTAAACTTGGCGAAACAGAGGCGGCGAACTCCGAAAGCCACGGCGAAAAAGACCGTAGGAATATATTTCCACGTCTGCGCGATCCCGATCCTCCTGCAATTCCGTTCGAAACCGCCGGCGTGACGCGGATCGATTTGACGCCTTGCGAATTGCACGGTAAAAGAAAATTAGCGGCGATCCTCGCCGTGCCGGTGACCGTCCGCATCGTAAATTTTCGTTTTCTCGTCGCGTTATGTTTTATGCATCTTCTGTCCAACCTGTTTCAAGAGCCCCCGTATTTAGAGCTCTTGACAATTATCTTTCCGGTGGGTAAGAAGGCATGTAATATTCATGCCGCGGTATCGTAAGTGGACGGAGCGAACGGACGGCGCACAATACCGTAGATTCTGAGATTGCGCGCTCACCGTGACACTAATACCGGAAAGGAAACGGAGAAAATCAGTCTTAATTGGGACACACTGGAAATGACGACGCTTAATTTAAGCCGGTACCGTGCGAGAGTACGCGCACCTGACTCGTCCGCGAGACTGGACTTTTCTTGAGAATGCGATTAACAACCGTGGCTTGGAGGATAACAGTAATAACGATTATAACAGCGAGGATAAGCGAATATAACGCATCGCAAATGCGAATATTAAACTGTATAATTGGTTTCTCGATCTTTTATCTTGCTCCTTAAATGGATAAAAAAAAAAAAATACTGCGATATGATACAAGATTGTATTTAATGTAATTCTTTTTGAAGAGCATGCAAATTTATATAAATTTATAATTCTAATTTCAATCTTTGGATTAATTCATAATTGTGAATTAGATCTGTATTATACAACAGTGTGAACGATGTTTATCGTTTATCATAACGATAAATGGCGTTCACGTTAAGATGAAGCGTTTGTCCTAACGCTCGGGTGCATCTCGTAATTTCTTATAAAATTCTCTTAGAGATATTAATGTTTGTCAATTGCTGAAATATCTCTAGTTCCACGTTTTGGCTCTTGTTGTTGATTCCTAAATTAATTTGGGAACAGAGAATGGAAGACTCGCGACAAATGATAACAAATGATTCTTCGCTAAAGAAAATGCCACTCGAAATCTGTGTCAAAGATTTGGGCCGTTAAGGATTGATCACGTAGACGTCTCGAAATATACAGGAGGCAAGACTATCGACGGCAATTCATCGACGACACGCGAGGGGCACGTTTTCGCGCGGCGACACACATAGAGAGAGAGAGAGAGAGAGAGAGAGAGAGAGAGAGAGAGAGAGAGAGAGAGAGAGAGAGAGAAGAGAACGAAGAGAAAAGCAATTATAATTCCCTCTGTATCGTCGGCGTTATAATTGGAGCGCGGGCCCCGATAATGGAGGTCCAAAGAAGATTAAGAATAGGACGCCGGTCGTTGGATGGGGTGCGGGGCGAAGCAAGGACGGAGGAGGAGACGGGCAGGGTTCGGAACGGGAAAAAGAATGAAAAGAAGGATGACGGGGGACGGCGAGGGTGGGAAGAAGGAGAAAGAGAGAGCCCTAGGTATAGTCTCGATGACTTATGTGGCTCTGACGCTATCAGCGAAGCGTCTCTAGAGTCCGGCTTGAGCCCCGTAACGCCGGTCCTCGTAAATCATCGCGATCCACCCACGCCCGTACCGTGCTCTGCCCGCTCTCAAGCTCCAACTCGGAGATGCGATACGACAATTAACGAGGTCAAAGGGGGAACGAAACGTTTGCCTACGAAACTGCCGTATGCCCGCGACCGAGAGAGTCGCGCGAAGTCGCGTGAGGGTTTCTTCAAAAAAGCAAGATGATATCCCAAGTTCTCTCTTGTCGCATCTCCCGAGTTCAACAATTACAGAGTTTTCAAACTTGGAACGCACGCGAATTCAAGTGTTCTTTTACTACTTAAAATAATGCAAATTAGGCTCATATCTGCCTTAATATATGATTATATCATTAATTGATTATCCTTTTGCTATCCTGATATTTATGATATAATTGTACAAAACGTATTCTCTTTCTCCAAAAATTTTTTCTTTGTAGATCTCGAATCTCTCATAGATATGATCCTCGATCTTCCAGGAAGGGCCTGAACTCCTCTTATCTTCTTCCATGAGTGGGCCGGTGGCCCCGCTTTCGGCACCAAAATGCCGTTTTATTCATTGTCGTTTGTGTGCGTTGTGTACACGCGGGGTGCACCCGCGGAGATACAAATGACGATGATATCCTCGGGCCTGGGCTACCGGATCCGCGCTTTATCTGCGAGTGTGATCGTCGGCGGATACGACGAGTGTCTCTTTTCGGAAGGGGGAGCTTTAGCAATTCCGGGACTCCCACGCGAAAAAAGTGAAGGCGGCGTAACGTTTTTATTAGGGCAATTCGCTGTAACCCACAAGTGGTCGCTACGGCAGGTCGGTCCCCTTCTTCCTCGAACTTCTTCCTCTGCTAGCGGTACGCGAGCTAACTTTTCAATTTAGGATTAACTCTTAATTCCTAAATCATTTCTAAGTGATTAGGTTTCCTTAATATTAAAAAGATTTTAATTTTCTATTGCTATTTTATTTCTTAAAAATATGATCAAATATTTGCCCACAGCTATTGTTTCACGAAAGAAACATACAATTTATTATAGAATGTATCAAGTTTTTTTTCTCTCGGGAATGTAGTTTCAACCGCGTTAATCAGGTTCTGCATAAAAATGCAAACAGTTGATAATAAGCGTGCGGCAATCGTCGCGTCTTGAAACCGCACTTGTTAGCCGACTTAGCTTTAAGTGCAGGCTCGCGGCTCTGGGAAGCGTTGTAGCGTTGCGCACACAGCGCGACGAGTGCGAGATGTCCTCAGGATAAACAGCCAGGCTTTGTTCTACGCTTATGAATAAAACATTCGATAACGCATCTTGGAACCATACCGCACGTACGTACGCATACAGACACATGTATCGTACATATCGCCGCAAGAATCCAGCTCGCGCTGTGACTCTTGGCCCTTTTCCATCCTCTCGTGACATTCTGTTTGTGTCTCATGCGTCTTTTTGTCGCTTTGTCTCTCCTTTTTCCCTCTTGGAACAAGATCTCATCGTTACGAACACGATCGGCTGTGAGAAAATGTCGAAACGAACGAACGGACGAACGAACACGAGCGGCTACAGAACGACGTGTATTGCAATTTATTACCTCTACAAAATGCAAATAGATACATTGATGGACTGGTTGGAAAAACAATTTATAAAAACAATTTATAAAAACATTAATTGATAAATTTTAAGTAACTATTTTAAAAACTTGCAATTTTTTTAAAAGCAAATTAAACAATAATTCACAATAAATTAATCAAAGGATAGGTATAGGAAAATAAATTATAAAGGCATCTTCAACGAAAGAAAAGTGAAAATAACAACGCACTGCGAACTCTGAACCTCTTGCGTTTCAAACCAAGCGGGTTAAAGTAATAATTATTACACGGTAGAACGGAGGCTGCAACTGCAAGATAGAATTTCGGGAACACGACTCGCGCGCTTGGGGAAACGACTCCGGAGAAAATTCAAGGCACAGCCGGAGTCGGTAGTTACCCGCGAGAAACCGAGTAGAAACGGTGCGCGTCGAAGAGGGTGGCGGGTAGCGAGGGGTACGCGACGGGTAGAAACTTCCCGCGGAAGAAACGCGCGTGTCTCAATGTCTCCCCGAAGGCGCGCCTCTACCTTCAATTTGTGCCTTCATTCGCACAAAGCTCGCTCATAAAAGAGAAGTTAAAACTATGCCGTCGTTCTTATTACTGCCTCGAGCCAAGCTCTGCGCGAGTCTCGCTTCGCCTCGACTCGCCTCGTCCTACCTCACCCCGTCTCGTCTCACCCTGACCTAGGCATCACCCCCTTAGAGCCATCTTCTGCCATCCTACCACTCTCCTCTTTCTCGTCGTTCTCTCCCTCGGCGTATAATGGAGCAAATATTTTCTTTCCGCTTACTTCCCGTGCGCTCGGGTCTGATTAAATAATTTATAATCCCGGCACGGAATGTCATTCCGGGATCGGGAGGCGGGGGAAGAGAGGCTCAGGTCCGGTTTATCCTCTCGGTGTACCGCGAAGTCGGTTAACCTCCGATAGCTACCGAAATTTGCAACATTATAGCGGCTGAGGCCCGCGCAGGACTAATTACATCTTGCCCTGGCCGGTAATCGGAGGATTGATCGGCCGCGCCGTGGCGCGTCGACAATTCCCGCGATCCACCGAATATTATTGTGGAAATTAACGATCGTGCTCTCCCCTCCCTCCCTCTCTCTCCCTCTCCCTCCCTCTCGCTCTCTCTCGCTGATCATCATCCCGCGCTCCCGCACTCGCTGACGGACGAGGGATAACAACGCTACGGCATTGTTTGCGTTGCGATTAATTTAGTTCGCCGCGATCTGTAATTATGCGCGTGATTGCTCGTAACATCGCATCGGCCTATCGGAACATGCTGCTGCATGTTGCGGCATGGGCCGGGACGTACAACAATTCGCGGTACATTTTTGATCGATGGTGTATAGATTACAATGATGAAACAACTGGTAGGAATATATCTATAATTCCGCATTATAGTACATTTGATTACATTTGGGTTACATTTCGCGAAACGAATGAAGTACCGAAAAATTTGCTTTAAGACAGATATGTCGAACTAAAATTTTGAATACGTCGATATTTTTCCAACCCATAATGCGTTTTACATATTTAAAAAAAAAAAGTATAATATTTTTGTTCGTGCTATTTATATGATTGGATCAACTAACCAGATTAATTCCATGCCACGATAAAGAATACGATATCCTATGTAACACGATACACGTATAACGCAATATACGTACAACGCGGGATGGAAAACCGCACGACATATTTTAATTCAAACTTCCCCAGAGTTCGTGTCGTCCTCACTCTCCAGGAAGACTGAGTCTTTCCCCCCCCTTAATTTTTACTTCCGTGTACGTCGCCGCGAGATATTTGACATATTTGAATTGCGGCAGCTAAGAATGTGCCCTTCGAATACTCGGGTTTTCGCGGTCGCTTTGAACCACCGCGTATCTGTCTGTCCTGCCGCATTTCGATGCGCATGGAATTCTGTTAAATGTAATTTCGACCATTTTGACAATGCTCGTTGAATGGAACGAGCTGCAAATGTTTCCGTCTGTCATTCCTTAAATGACAACGAAATGATAAGTGGTAAAAACAATCGAGCAAGTGAGAGAAACAGAAAGATAGAGAGAGAGAGAGAGAGAGAGAGAGAGAAGAGAATGACAGAGAGAGAATGTTAAAATTATTATTTACCGCAGTTATTATTGTTATGGCCATGAGATACCGTTATACAAATATGAGAAATAATGAAAAATGAAAATACACAACTATAAAGCAAGGAATGTGATAGAAGCAGGAGTTAATTTTAAACGAAATATATATCCACAAAGTTATCGTTTAAATTTAACGTAATATACACGATTTCCTTCGAAAACAGCGAGGCTAATTACTGTACGGTGAAAGCTTTATAGCGAACACGAACGCGAGTTTATATCGCAGCGTAACAATGCCGATAAGTGTGATTTATTTCTGGCGCAAACCAGATCGGACGCACGTAATTCCGACGTCATATAAAAATTAGTTGGCAAGTCTCGATGTCTCTCGCAGGCCGCACGCAGGCTCGCGTTATTTATCGCTCCGCTACGATGGATCTGTCATGCGTAATATATCGCATAGCGTATACATCGTTGCGGTGCCGTATCGTCATCAACAATGGTCGGTGAACGCTCGATGTTGCACAAAAGAGTTTCACCGTGTTTTCACAAAACTCATATCGCACGCGTGCGGCAGGGAGAAATGTGGAAACTACTCTCTGTTAATTCATTTCTCCTATTTCCTTTTCATGAAAGGATGATCTTTGTCGTGCATACAAATTATGATTTATTTTTTTATATGATTACAGTCCTCCTAAATTTAAATTTCTATGATATCTTTTATTTTCTATCACATTTTTAATTAACTTGTTATGACGCTTGAAACTTGATAATTAAGAATACGTAAAAAGTAAATCGTTCTATTTTTTTATTCGATTTTTATGTCATTGTAAAAAAAAAGAGAAAAAAAGAAAAAAGATATTTGAAAATTGATCATGGATAAAACAAAATTATCTCTTTTTGTTTATTCTGAAATTCACAGGAGATATATAAAAAATATCTTGGATTTACAGAGGTACCAAGCGCGCTCACACACACACACACACACACTTAGAATTTAGATATCTATAATTCCACGTCTGTTTTTCAATCGGAATTTCGCGATCGCCGAAATTCGTGGTTATTAAAATCAACAGGAAGCGCGTCGCGCCGGATGTGCGCGCGATATACACGATATAACGGATCGTTTTCATTATCTCCCCTAGCCCCTCGCCTAAAAGGCGGAATCGCATCGATCAAACATAGTTCACAGTGTGACTGCGACACGTCGTACTGACAAAGAATGATCGCGTTTCATCTCGGAGAGGCCACGTGTTTAGTACGATTGCGCGATCGCGCGCCCGTTCTCAGACTTTCCCCGCCAGATTGTCTCGTTCCTTGCGAGAGATATTGGACCGTTAATCTTGATGTCCACGGATGATATTCGTAGCGTAAAGCGTTACGTCGCACATCGAATCGCCTGCATGTAAAACATATTGTAAATCGCCGTGAGATCGTATCGATTGCTGTGGCGCAAGAATGATTGATTTATAAGATTTATCTCATACGAGTGTCCGTAATTGTTTTAAACTCCTAAATGTTATAGAGTTCGATTAGTTATTTTTATTCGATACTTGCTTTCTTACATAATTACAAAAAATAAAGTTATCAAATTTATTGTTAATATAAATACATAAATTCTAAAAGAGGCGAATTTTGTTTTCTTTTACATATGTATATCTTTTAATAAAACTTAACTTAAATTTATTTGCGTAATAATTCTTTAAATGTGCAGAAAAAGCTTTCGTACGCGAATAATAATTTCAATAATTTTATTATATATTATTTAGCGAAACGCGATGCATTTTCGTCTCGTATGCTTGAAACTTTGGAGGAAACTCGACGAAGGAACAGGTAATCTCTTCTCACCTCGTCGCGTGCCTTAGAATAACGCGGGATAATATTCGTCTCGCGTATTTGCGCGCAGAGATATCGGGAAAGGGTTGATTTACCCCTTCATCGCCCCGGATCAACGGACCACGGCAATTGACTCCCTCTTTGGTCTTACGGCCGTTAATACCGCATGTTTAGAAATCGATGAACTTTCGGAACCGTGCTTCGCCTTTGCGCGGTCCAGAACTCGCGGAAAACATGCGGTTCGCGTGCGCTACATGTGTTTGCACTTCACTCTGGATTGCTCTCTCTTTCTCTCTCTCTCTCTCTCTCTCTCTCTCTCTCTCTCTCTCTCTCTCTGACAAACGTGGCAGGTCTTCTTCTCATCTCGCTCCCTTCAGCCTCCCCCTCGGTCCCGCGGCCCCGGTCCTTCTCTCTTAGCTTTATATAATTGCGGGCTTTCATATTTGATGTTGCAGCGCCGAGCGTCGAGAGCGGGCGTAGTTAGCTGCAGCTAGTTTGCCCTGGCTTACACACACGGTGCCGTTTCTAGCATTTCGAAGTAGCGCTGGCTCGGGCCAGGTATGCGAGCCACCTGCAAACAACGGCTTCTTGTTTGAAGACAGGATTTGCCGCGGCGTTATTTCTCGGATTTGCGAGAAGAGAGGCGGGATGCTCGACGCCGTCCGCTGCACTGCAACTGAATTTTTAAACGCTGGCCTGCCGCAAGAAGAGCGATGAATAAAAGCAATTTTGTCATTTCTAAGTTCTGCCTCGATAGAGTTATTTGTATATTGAAATATGCTACTACTTCTAATTCTGCGTGTCTTCCAGACCGTCATCTTTTAAAATATACGTCGACAATCGTTCCAGAAGATTATCGTGTAAATTGATAACTTAAAAATTATCTTTCTTTAATTTAAAACGAAGGTGCGAAGGTTTAGATCTTAAGAGATTGATTCTAACTAGTCCCATTCAAGGTATCTATCCTTTTCTGGGAGTGTTCCCCGTTGAAAGCAACCGTGGAATAATAACCATGCATGTTTGTTCTCACGTACCGAGATTTGGCGCTGCCAAATATTTGCGTCCGTGATATGAAGCTATGCAAGTTGAAGGAGAACCTGTACACGCACCGTCAGTCTTGTCATTTTTCAATCGCGACTCTATCCTGATCTGCAACTAATAATGAAAAAAATACGCTGGTGCCTTTTTCCGATCATTTAAAGCTTACATTGAAAAATCTGTAATTCGCGTCAGATTCCAGAAAATAAAATTTTATGTATAATTTTCCGTACCCTGCAATACAAAAATATTTGAAGAATCAAATTGCACATGCATTGTATTTATATGGAATACCAAAATACAATAAATATAACACATAAATTTGTAATAACAATTTATATATATAATAATTTTATTTCGAATTATAAATAATTTAATAAATAAAATTTTATTTTATAAAAATTCCGTTCTGTGTTTTTCTATATCGTTTTTAATTCGGAAATATTGATGTGATAAACGTCAGATTCAAAAAAGTATTTCTTATTTAGAATATCCTCGAACATCGCGTTTTAAGCGACGCGTTTTAAATACGAGCATCTCGTTAGATATGTATCAATCGTGCTTTACGGGCGTATGAGTGCAGGAGTACTTGTTATATTCAAATTCGGTCACTTGGCTAGTCCGTGATTGTGCGTCGGCGAATATTCTGATATAGCTTCGTGGAAGATAAATATATATTGCAATTCTATTATCGCGCGTACAATCCCATTGCTCCTGAGAATTCTCAGCAATGCACACCTGTTTCAGGGTGCGATAGCGCGAGAAAAATTGCTCAAAATGGTCCCATTTCTATAATTCTACGATCAAAGAAGGGCACAATGAATGAATACTACATCGAACGCGTTTCAGTTACTGAATAATGCAGCAGACATCGATGTGAATTGATTAAATGACAAATGCATTGATTAAAATACAAAACGATGATCTGCTCGGAGACTGATAATATATATTTCGGAGAGATATGAAAAAGAATTAATAAATTTAAAATTAAAGGGTAAGATTTCTCGTTTATATATAATTGTAATTTTCGTATTAAATATTATATTTATATATTTATATTTATATATTTATATTTATATATTTATATTTATATATATTATATATATATATTTATATATTTATTTATATATTTATATATTATTTACAAAATAATTGTTTAAAGGAATCAACGATCAATTTATTTTAGTTGTTTGATTTTACATATTAATTATATCGATTATATATATAGAAACAATATTTTATATAAATTGCTCGATCAATTCATTGCAGATGAATAATGTTATCTCATAAAACATTTAGGTATTCGAGAGCATAACAAAAGTATCTCTCGATACCTCTGTCTAATAGAAAAGACGGCAGGTAAAAGCTGGCGGATAGTCTTCGTAGGCGCCCTCAAGGCGTAATATGACATTTAATTAAGAAACTTGTGGGCGAGCCCAAGCGCAGGCGGGCGCGCGCGAGTGATATTTGAGGTAATTAAAAATGTATCCGTCGCGGTTCTTTGAGACAAGCCGTTTTCATTGCCGTACAAAGGAGCCTCCCGGGGCTAATCTCCATCTCTCTACCTCTCATATTCGCGCGGGGCCTTCTGCATCCTCCCTCTCTCCCGCCCCTGTTCGCTAGCTCGTGCAAAATCCTCTTCGTCGTTCAGACTTCTCTTTCTCTCCCCCTCCCCCCCTCTCTCTCTCTTTATCTCTGTCTCGCCAGAATCTTCCTCGAAATTGCCGCGAGGGTACTCGGCACAGAGAGCGAGGGGAAAGGATATCCCGAGCACGTCGGGGAACGTGGAAATTCTTTTAATCGTTTGATAATCTTGTTTAAACCTGTCGCCCCGCTCGCGCGCCCACCCTTCCCCCCCCCCCCTCACCCCTCTCTACGTTCCAGCCCTGCGGCCTGTTGGCTTACTTTGTTTGCACGGATTATGAACAGTCTCGAGAAAGGCGGTGAGGCCAGCACGCGGAATGAGAGCTCGGTGCGGGAGAGGCGAAAAGGCCTTTTGCCTCTCTGTCTCTTTCTTGTGAGGCATCATCCAGAGATTCCAGCTCCTACAAAATTAAGCGATCCCTTCCATACCCCCTTCCTCCTGTCTCAGCCATCGGCCTCATGAGCTTGTCGGATGCTTTCGCGCGCGCACCTGCACCAGGCGTGACTTTATCTGGGCGCACCTACGCCCGACGAAATCTCAAGTACGGTTCATGAGAATCAACACAGCAATCATCAGTATGACAAAGCGTCGTAAGCAGATACGAGAACACAGATATAAGGACGGAGAACATTTCGCTCGGCGAACGAGCGATTCCGTTCAACGAGCCGGACAGCTGGAATAATTTGATTAGCCTCGTAACTTAATCTGATTTTTATTCTATTTAATTCGCTTCTTACTCCTCGTTTGCATTAAAGAGATCAATTTTATGCTCAACCGACAATGAAAAAGTTGTAAACGCGGATCGCAAGAATGCAGATATTAAAAAGAAAAAAGCTAAATGCAGCGATTTATCCGCCAAGGAAGACCTCGAGGAGAGAACGAGGAATGGAAGTCGAGATCGACGTCGAGAACGAGAGGGAAAAGGGGGAGAGAGGAAGAATTGTTCGTTCCTTCCAGGAAATCTAGGCCAAATGTCAGGCATCACTGAGTGGACAAACGACGCGAACTGCAACTAGGACGCGTCGCGCCCATAACGCCGGTATCTATTCATCTGCTACCATCGTGTGGGCGGTGAATTTCGCGTCTTCTCGGCCTGTGAACTCGAGTCCTCGCGTACTATTCGGGGCAGGGACACTCGCGCGTGTCGTCGATGTTCGACGATAGATAGAGAGATCGTCTTCCGTAGAAGAGCGGGGACGACACGCGTTGAGCCGAGCATAATACGCGCGATGCACGCACGCACGCACGCACGCACGCACGCACGCACGCACGCACATACATGAGCTCCGCTTTCATTTGCATATCATCGACGGACGCAGCCTCGACATGAATATTTACCGGTCGTTTATGCGGCCCCGCTCGCGGTCCCATCGGTGCGATCGTCCACCACGATCACGTTACGCAGCCTGCTGTAAATCGATAACACGCTCGATAAGCGACATACATTTATGTCATCTTTGCCTTTATTAACCAACGTAAACCTGCGCAACCTTCTAACAGGTTGAGTCCAGCGTCGTGATCGCGAGAGAATGTTAAAAATACATAACGTCCCAGTACATGTTACACATATATAAAATATATAAATTGTCGGGAATAAAAAAAATGTATAAATAGTTTTTGTAATTTTAATTTCTTTCGATTAGTATGATAGTATTGATATTGTCATGTAATATCATTCTGTATCTTTTACACTTGTAATTTGTCTTTTTCCTCGCATTCAATTATTATTATTGTTACGTTTGCTAATATTAGTATTATTTTATTTAATATTAATTTACTGTTGATTTATTTTATATATTTATCATGATATGTTATATTCATATATGTTCTTGCATGTTCCCACGCTACAAACCGATATGTATCGCCACCGAATGATCGATGCAGGATTGTCGTGTCGAGTCGCCCGGCAATAATCCCGATGACGCTACGACGGATCGACGAATGGCATGCGAATGGGTCGGACGAGAAGTAAAATTACGCGGTAAGAGTGAGAAAGAGGAAGCGAAAGAGAAAAAAAGAGAGAAGAAGAGAGAAAAAGAGAGAGAGACAAACGAGTCCCCGCATCGTGGCAACTAATTTAATAAAACCGTGACTCGTTCGTTGCACGGGTCGGTAGCCGCAGCAGGCAAATGTCGGGAGCGGGAGAGGGAAAAGGAAAGGCAGGAGAAGGGAAAGGGAGGATTGGAACGCGCGAGGGGAGAATTTTTCATATGCTTACTTGCACAGAAATAATGAGCTTGTCCATAAATAAAGAATAGAAGCCGCTCGCGGCGAATGGGTAATGAAGTCTCTCGTGGATAATTGTTATCGTTGGAAAACGTTGTTGCCAGCCTCGCGTTTTCCACGACGAAGCCGCGATGCCGGGAAAATAAAGCAGCACGATGCCGCTCGGCGCTGCCTCAGCGCGCGGCGCTTCTCCTCTTCCTCTCTTTTCCCATTTCTCCCTCTCTTCTTTCGCTCTTCCGGAATTTTGCGCGCGCGCGCGCGGCCTGGAGAAAAGAAGAATTAATATCGTATTACCGTATACATGTTTACACCGTGCTATCGTGTTGCACACTGCACCAAAATGCACACTTCGTTCTTATTGTTACAGTTTACCATAATTTTCATGACGAATCTCTCTTGCTCGGTTCTCCTGATATTCTATAAAGATTGCGCCAAGCTGTTCCGATCACAAGCACGGAATTCAACGATGTTGTAACAAATATAATACCCTGTGCATTCGATGCGCACAATTATCATTCGATACTTTCCCATGTATCCCACGATTGCTGGAAACTTAAGAGCGAACGCAGCCTGATAGGTCCGGTTCCGCCACTTTGAGAGCCGACAACTTCCGCGACAGACAAATAATTTTGTTTCCTCTCTAACGCACTACTCGCAGAGCTCGCAAATGCTCTTTGGAGCTTTACGAGAGAGAGCTCGTCGCACTATCGACACACATATCCTGGCGTATATATAAGGGCGTGCAAGCGCGCGCGCGCTTCAAGCTTTTTAATTAAACGTAACGCTGGGGTGGTGCAGCCTGCACCTCCCTCCTCTTTCTCTCTCTCCCTCTCTCTCTCTCTCTCTCTCTATTTCTCTTGCTCTCCCCGTTCCAGGAGTTCAAAGTCGAGCCTCGGGAAGTCAATATCAAATACCTCCGAGCTAGACGGAGTGGCTCTGTGCGAGAGCGGTAAGCACATCGAGCACAGACGGTAGCAGCAGAGACAACCCTCTGATACGATCTAACAACGTGGATCTCCCAACTCTGGCTGACTGCTGTCTCTCTTACTTTGTACGTACAGGGTGTCTCGAAATGAACAAGGTCCCTTTATCTATTTTAGACATGTGTGAGTATCATATAATATTCTCGGTTGTCTGATCATTCGCTTTGATTCTGTCCGAATCAGTTCCAAATTTGGATTATCTCGACTTATTAAAACGACTTATTAAAAAAAAATATCAATATTATTTTTTATATGCAAAAATACAGTACTCCGATGAAAGACACATTATCATTATTTTATGACCAAAAAATAAATTTAATATTTAATCAATAATTGAAACGCACTTTCAAAATTGCAAATTAATGGAATTTCTAGATTTAATTAGAAATTTGATTGATAAGATCTATTCTGATTTAAATCGATTTGTTTTTAAGTATAAGTGTTTCTACAGGTTTATCGAAATTTTTTAATTAAATGAAAAACTGATGCGATATAGAAATTAATTTTTTAAAATCTTTATCTCATAAATTTAGATTATATTATATATAAAGCTTTATCATATGTAAAATTAAATAAATAAAAAAATTTTCATTTTTTATTAATATTGATTTTAATACTCTTGATGAGAGTAAATCTAGATTGATTTATAGATAAAGAATTCATAGGTAAAAGTCGATCTATGACATCCTGTATTCTCTCTCTCTCTCTCTCTCTCTCTCTCTCTCTCTCTCTCCCTCCCGTTTCTCTTCTGTTCCGCTTCTGTCCGCTCGTTTTCTCTGCTTGTCCACCCACATCCGCGTTCTCTCCACTCCGCTGCACGTGTTACGAGTTTCCGCACGTACGTAAAGCCCGACGCTTCTACCAGAAGAAGTCCTGAAAAGAGAGATTCTCTCTTCGCCACGGTGCACACATAAATCGGACTGAGGACCCTTTCGTGTCGCTATTTCAGCGACCTCGTGCCGACCCTATCGAAGAAGGGCAACGTGATAATGGTTACGGCTGCGGAACACGATTCCCGCTTTCCGATGCATTCGAGAGCACGTGAGATCCAACGAGACTTTTTCTTTCTTCACTATCCGATGTCCAAACAGAGAAAAGGAAAGGAAAGGAAGAAAAGTCTGCAAAAAATGGGAAAATGATTCGTGTTGATTTCAATTTCTTTCCATTTGGAAACACTTCCATTCCCTCTTTTTTTCTCATTGTTTATACGCAATAAATTTTTTCAATTTTAAATTTTTTCAATTGTTTGACCATCAATCGTGTCTTTTCCTTTTGATGAATTTAATTTTTACATAAATGTAAATTTATCTGCCATTTATTAAAATAATTTAGACCTACGATCGCGTAAGAATCCTTTGGCGATTATCTCATCTCGCATGTTCTCTCGTCTTGAATGTTTCGAAGTCTATTCACCGCGAAGCACGTGCGTGCGTGAAGCGTATGCCGATTGCGCGATTGCGTTTAACGGCAACGCGGAAATTGCTTTTTCTCTTTGCCTGACAACCGCCACGTCGGGCGCACTCCGTGGGATCAAACATAATCGCGGGCGCGTTCTCTCACTCGCTTTACATCGCGCTTGATGATATATTTGGTCAGGTTCGCTTTCCTTTCTCATGTCTCTTCCTTTCTGCGGCTCTCCTGCGATCATCTCGACAGTAAAGCAAAAACATCGCGAGATAAGATATTGATTTGAGATGCAATTGCTGCATCATTAATGCATAAAAAAAATCATTAGTTTACAAAAGTCTAAAAAAAAAAAAGAGTCCAGTCCTATGTACGTGCTAAGTTTTATTGGTTGAGTATTATTTGTCGAGGTGTTTAACGCTGTAAAATTTATCTGATGTTCAAAATGATATATTATTTTAAATATTTATCTTTTGATAAATACGACAAGAATCAATGTATAATTCCTAATGTATAATACAATGTATAATACAATTACATGTAATACAATGTATAATACAATTTATAACAAGTTCGAAAGAATAGTTGGACAGTTTCGTTGTATTGTGCATAATGCGGACAGCGTTTTTCTTGTCGGCGGTGGCGAGCAGCAACAGAGACGCATGTCCGTTACTGCTACAAAATGCACGCGCTTCCTCCGTATTTTTTTCCTAATTAGACCGTGGTTCGTTAGCGGCCGCGCGCATATTTCGTTAGCGGTTCGTGATTTCGCGAGTTAGCCGGGAAAACGCCACTCTCGGACGTATCGCTGCCGAGTAACGCGCGATTATGTGATAGACGCATTACTTTGACAATTAGCCGTTAACCAGGATGCCACGTCGCGGGCGGTAATTACGATTATGCCGCGACTTTGTTGCTGTTGATCTTGATGTAATCAATTACCGCGCGAGAGAGCGCGGCACCCGCGCAAAGGCGAATCGCGTTGCGAAACGCATTAATTCGCGGGACCGAGACGCATTTTCTCCGCCATGCGGATTATTGGCCCGGACGGATCGTTAGTCCTCCGCGTGATTATAGTTATTTAGCAATTCTGCTAGCTGCGCCAGCACGGATTTCTAGCGATTAAAAGCCGAAGTGATGTTTCCCGTTACATTTATAATCAGAATTTTATGTCTTGTAATAACATATGTAAACAAAATTAATATTAGTGATAAAAATTATTTATTTATACAACCCTATGATATATATTTTCCTTTAAATAATACCGTTGAACGAGAAAAATAACGAAGATTTAAGCCAGAGCTTGTACAAACGCGAGGGTATGTTTCCGTATCTTTACAGAATGCTTGCAATGCTTATGAAGAAGAAACATGGCAGACGATAAGCATAATATATAATAAATGTCGCCGTGCGTCTTTTCATTCCTTGTAAATGGTGAGACTGATTGCGACAATGATTATTGTTGTACGCGATCAAACATCAGCCGAAGGATGGAGGTAATGCGAGGTGACTGGAAAATGCGCGAGGACGAAGAGAAGAAACGGCAGTCATTGACGTGCGTGGCCAACGGGAAGACATCGCGTGCATCGATGGCTTGCAGCGGGCATTTAACTTCGCAGCTCAAAGACCACCTTGATCTCGAAGGGCCATTGCGACGGGATCGTCCCCGACACTCGGCACGACTCTCGATCGCTAATTTGGTGCCGATTCGACTCCCAGATGCTGCGCGAAAGGTTAATGCAGCCGCGGGCGCGAATAAACAAGACGAGGGATACGGCAGCTCTTCGCGAAATCGTGTTGTGCTCGAAACAAAGAATCGTGATAGATTCGGTATGCAGATTTTTACTTCGACGAATTTACGTCTCGATTAAGCCATAAGACTCGATCAAATTTACTAGAAAGGCTAGACCGATGCCTTCAAGTCTTTCACTGGTAACGTGACCCGCGTAAAAATCTTTCTTACAGAATAATTAACACAGCTCAGAAATTTCAGTTTAAATATTGTTACTTTATGGGTATTCTCTCTTCTCTTTTTTTATATTTTTATGTATAATAAATTATTTATCATTGCTTATTGTTGTCTTCCTTATAAATTATATATCGTATATCTCGATTGACTTTGTATATTGTTCGCTCAATAACTTAAAAAAATGCGAACATGTTAAATAATAATATTTGACACCCCCCCCCCTCATGTATTTTGCTATTAAGATTCTCACGTTGAGACAGTTCGGTATCCAATGCTCCTGCAGATTCACGGATCCAGAAAGCATGTCGCAGATGTTAATACCACCACCATTCGATGCATCGCCGATGCCGGTGCATTGTTGGCGGTAGGACGCAACGAGGATGGGAGGATGAAAGGGATCTAATCTGATGGCGCGTTGCGGGTCCACCTAATGGGCAAGTCGTGTCGGGAACACGCACCTCTCGACTCTCGTTGTCGCCCGACGTGAGGAAAGCTAAAGCTCGTGTTCGATGACGATATCACCTTGACGCAATCGCCATACGTAAATGCAATGCGGACGCACGCGTGTATCTGGGCGCGGAAGGGAAACGAACGTGGAACAGTTTCACGGCGTGGAAAAATCCCGATCTGGAAAAATGGTCGCCTCGGTCTCCCTTCTCATATCGCCAAGACCGGCCGCAGAACGTTTCGCAGCGGTCATTGAGATATCAGTATCCGTAAAATATAGATGCATGCACAATATATATATAATATAATGCTATCGTGCGCGCGCGCATACGATGGCACATATATTTATAATATCAGTTCGAATTGACACAAACATATATGGAGCGAGAGATTCCCTGAAAAGAGATTATAGCGATTATTTTATATCCGTGTGCATTTTATGGTCGTACTATTGTATATCTGTGAAAAGTAAGAGTTCCACTTGCACTCTTGATTAACTCCCGATGCATTCGGGGAGGCGATCGTGTTAATAAGAGTCGGAGATAGGAAGTTCGCACGGTCATATTGTTGCGGAGTATCGTATCTGCGTTTTACATGTAGGGGTGCACGCTTCCCGCTGGCACGACAAAAGTGGAAACGAGCCGATAGGGCGATACGAGGAAGAGAAGACGATGAGCGAGCCGAGTCTCTCCGTGCTCTTACGACCCGATAAGAAAAGCTCCGCCGAAGGTATCAAGCGACCGACGAAAGCGCGAGCGCGATAAGATTAAAATACGACCGTGAGAGCACGGAGAGTCTTTTACTTCCACTTCGACCTCGCCACCGCGATTCATCACCGTCGCTAGCGTAAATCCAAATAATCGATCGCGACACACGGATTTAATCTGCTCTCGCGTCTTTAAATCCGGATTGTAAACTATTTTTAATGTAAGTTAAATTTCGTTTTTTGTAAATCACTTTTCATCTTTTCAGTCTACGCGACTCTATGCGTGTAAACATTTTTTTTTAGCAATTAGCTTAGAAATGATACTTAATCATTTATTATTCAGAAAATTATTTACAAATTGTATTTAAGAAGATATATTGATTGTAATAGCTTATTCATTTATTTTTATTCGCTATTTTGTAACGCATAAATAATAAGCGAGAATAAGAAAATGATTCAGAATATGATTTGTTCAGTTTAAAAATTAAAAATTATCTAAATCGCTTGGAATGAGATAAAAGAAAAGCGTAAAGTATCGTGTGCTTGCACGTGCATTAATTTTATTACAATCTCTGGGAAAATCCGGTGCTTGTTACGCTCTTGTTGCTGTCGTCGCGAGTAGAACCCCGACGTGTGCTCGTGTAACGTAATTCTACGAAAGTTCGTTAAATTATCGAAGGGAAGACGTGTAGAGAAGAGAGAGGGAAGACTGGCTAGTGGAAATTTATTCGACGACTTATAAAACGTACACGACTCGCTCGCAGCATTAATGTATCTGTCGTGAAATCGGTGTCCTCGGAATCACGCGACACGCATTCTCGATGCTGTCGCGGCCGTTATTTTCTCTCTCTCTCTCTCTCTCTCTCTCTCTCTCTCTCTCTCTCTCTTCCTGTCTCCCCTTCGACTCGGATTCGACCGGTTCGAGGACGCGTCCTCGCGAGCAATCGGGTGATCGCCGGCCGGCAAGCGGTCTTTGACGTGATCGAGAAAAAGTTTAATTGCGTTCGTACTCCGAGAAACTTCATCGCCCGGACGACTTTCAATAATTCCTGGTTGGCAAAATCAAGATAATATCCGATATAGTTTAGCACACGTCTGGAAAACGACTGTTTAATGGAATTTATAAACGTGTGTCCCATTCTTTTTCTTTCTCTCTCTCTCTCTCTTTCTCTGTCCGATTATTTTTTCGCGGGTAAATATGGCTATCAAACGTCATGCTTTTCTCTTTTTCGACCGCGATATACGACATGGATCGCGTATTTCTATTCCCGCATGTCATGTCCGATTCGTTAGTAAGATAACCGCAATGACAGCTCGCTGGTTATTTCGGCATTATTTGGTGATAACAGCACGCTGCTGGGAAAAAGCTGACTGCACGCGTCGAGAAAAACGTAGTTTTCCCAATTATTACGGAAAGTTTTGAAACAATAATTTGATTTATTTTAACAAAAGATTAAACCAAAATTATTGTTTTTATAATTAGGTATGTATCTAAAATATATTTAAAATCTTTCAAAAGCTCTAAATATTCAATGCTTCTACTGCATAATTCTATAATCTTTGCATGAGAAAATTATGAGAGATATTATTATGTTTACGCAAAGCAACAATTATAATTTTTTAGGAAAAAGATATTATTTCGAAATTGTTAATTAAAACTTGAAAAAACATACAAAAATAAAATTGCGTTTCAAGTAAATTTTTCAAAGGCAAAATTCTCAATCGAAATTTAATTACTCGCGAAAAATTGTCGCAATTATCGAAAATTATTCTTATATTTTTTTCTATTCTTCTCATTATTCTTGCGTTTTTTCTCTGCCTCTATGAATTGAGTTAACAATCTTTATAAAATATACACGTATAATGTAAAACATGTGTATTTATAGAATGAAGCATTCATAGAAATAAATAAATCGAAAACAAGTGAATTTTTTTTCTGCATTTTTGCTCCACTCCTTTTCAATTCCTTTCTTCGCATCACCTATCTATTTTTAGATGAGAAACACATCTATGATCATAATATGGTAGCGTCTCTTTGTAACATCGGGGACGAAGACGCGATACCGTCGAGCGGAGAGGAATCGAAGCGGAGAAAACGAAGGGGAGCAAGGCACGCCGCGCAATTACAAAGTTGCATAATTACATTGCGCGGTAGTAGCAGAGAGAAAAGAAAGAGGAAAAAAAGGAAGAATCAACCGGTACGCGCGCGCGTAACATTGCTTTATTAACAAAATGGAATAATGCCACGGTGTGTGACAAATTGGGAGCAACGCACGACGGCGGCGGCGGCGGCCGGAAAAGCCATGCATATTCATAGAACGCCCGTCGGTGGGACCGCCGCTGTAGTTCTCCTCCTTTCTCTCTTTACTTTTATGATCTTCTCTCTCCTTTTCATCCACGTCGCTATAAACACACGATCGTGCACACGGTAAGTCCCCGTTCACACGTGGCGCGGTCTCATCCGTACGTGGCGTACGGGAGGGAACGCTCAATAACCTAGGAAAGCTGATACCACCATCGTCTTTTTCATCGTTAATCGTCGAGAGACAATGCAGCGAACTGTGCGAATGGTGCATGCATCGTTGGTCGACTTCCTCAACAATAAAACAGGAAATCACGAATTCCGCGATTGTCATTTTTTTTTATCGTCGTGATTTCCTCGTGATTTCGTCGGGAAACTTATCCTACCTAAAGATTATTTCTTATTTTATTAGGAGATGCTGACGGATGAATCGATCGATATTACGATACGAGCAAGTAGCGAAAAAAAAAACGCGGATCTTGTATGCGGAACGTAGAAAATGGCGCGGTCTCGCTCTGCCTCTTTTTCTGTACGTTTTTTTGTACGTTAGGAACGCGAGCGGCGGCCCATTTTCGACCGCACCAGCCAGCTGCACTTTCCAAAATAACCGCCGAGTTTTTCTGAAAATGCATCAATCGCGAGCGGGATTTTCGGCACGAGTGGTGAACGCACCTGTAACTCCGGTCCCGGCTTATTGGGTGGCCCAAATCGCGAGCGTGCCGTATTTTTACGAGCAGTATACCCTGCTGCGATCAAAGCTTTAATTAATCAAGCCATTAACCACGATTTGATTTCTGATCAAAAGAGCCGCGATCGTTGATCGATATCTTTATTGCGCCATATACGCGTTTTGTGTGTTCAAACACACGGCACTTTGACTTTTCAAATTAATTCCACTAATTTGCGCACGATATCTCGTCTCGGTATCGTTGTTTGCATTTTCTAATAAAGATAAATTATGTCGCAAAATAAATTACGCGATGATTACTATATTTTTATTATATTCAGAAATAAGATTTCTTCCGGATAAAAGAAAAATTTTAAGTGAGAAGTGTATAAAAATAATAAGTAAAAATATATGAAATATAAATATATTCTATGTACAACGGAACGTATGTACTAACTTTTTCTAATGATAGAAAATCTTTCTAACAAATTTCTAATTATTATTATATATTTTACATCTATTTATTCTTTCTCTTAATTGCTATATTTATTCATGTCACCTACTGATCTTTCTCTCTAATGCCTTCATCGCTTAAAAAAGTACTTCTTTAATAATTCTTCAAACTGTAAATACAAATAATACGATAAAAATACAAATCGCTTTAAACTCGTCAAGACAAAATTCGATCTTTAAGTTTAAAGATATCGGCAGAATCCAAGGTGGTATTATGTCTTACGATCTCCGTGCCATAACGCGTGCGGTAACTGCGTGCTGCCAGATGAACATCCGCGATTGCAGAATGGGGACTTTACGCCAACGAACGCTTATACATAGTCGCGTTAAGAAACGATCGAAGCTCGCGAGATAGCGAACGAGGAGGAAGACGATGACGACGACGACGACGACGACGACGACAACGACGATCGGCAATCGGGAGATCCTTTGTCCTCTCGCTCGCCTCTCGTGCTTGGTTTCCTTTTTCTTTACGACCCCGCGACTTCGCGTCGCGTTTAGAAAGGTCGCCCGTTTCTAAGCGCTACGTCGCGAAGCTTATGGGCCGTGTATCTGGGCTGCGTGTGTAATTAAAAGAATGCGACGTGCCACGCGAGCGCGAATGTCCGCGAGTTTACGACGTGTCGCGCGGGCCGCGATAAGTCCAACGTGGAAATGCCAAAGCGGCGATACCACGATCGCGCAGCGCCGGCATTCAGCATCGGCTACTTTGCAGATTTACTTCACTCACGATCTCCCCCGTTTGTGTATCGCTCCGTTCGTTTCACGTCGGCACGAAGCTTCGCCGGGTGGCGCGTGTCATGCACGAACCGCATAATTAAGAGATGCGATTAAAAATGCCGGTTTTCATGCGAATAAATGAAGATTTACTTGTTGACTAATTATCCTCATTTAACTTCAAACAGCATCTGTTTTAGCGAGCAGATTTGATTGCAAATTCGATACAAAATTTACACCATAAGCAAACTTTCTTGATATGTCTTTATAGAAGAGATTTAGAGAAGAGACTTGCTGTTGATTAATTATTCTCAGTTTAATTTCAAATAGAATTTTCTTTAGCGAATAGATTTGGCTATACATTCGAGTAAAGGCAATAAACGACAAGTTTTCTTCCATCATAAAAACGATTCATCTTAGATTAAAATAAAAAGTCTGCTTATAATCAAGATAGAAAAGTGAAACCACGATACCTGCAGCATCATGCACGCAGATGCATCAGAAAGTTGGATAATAAGTAAGACGTAGAAAAAAAAAGAAACGATGATGTGGCAGATATGTTATTTGCTGGCAGCTACAATAAATATTCGATAAAAAAGTAAATTTGTAAAAATACTTTGAATTATCATATAATTAAAATTTTTTATTCCTGTTTCATTAGAACTAACCGTAGATGCATCTTAAAAATCAGAAGAAAGAATATTATTGATTGATTTGAAAGAATATTATTGAAGAATATTATTATTTTTTTAGCGATCCAAATAATTTACGTAAATGCATATAAATGTCAGACTTTAATTAAATAAAAATATATCAATATCTTAATTAAAGATTTATCTTACATTATAATTAAATTTCTTATTTATTTAATGACGTACACAATATTCTATTATATATAAATTATATATTAATTACTCATATAAGTAAAATAAAAAATGATATTATTATTTATCGAAAGTTAACTTATAAAACAATTTTTTATTATTCTTCTCTTTTAGTTCAAATATGTCATAATGAAATAAAAAAGTTTCAAATCTTGAACTCTCATTTATATGAAAATTGAAATTGATAATCTATAAATTAATATTATACTTATATAATTAAATTTACATTTATTATATAAGTAAATTACACTTAAATAATTACACACCCATATTCAAATGTACATTATAATTAATAATATAAGTATAAATTGTAATCAATTATAAACATATGTCAATTTTTATGTACATTTATAAAATATAATAATATAACTTATATTTTAAAAATAAATTATAATAATTTATAAACCATTATTATGCAGACATACATAAATGGAGGGATACATTGGAGATAAAATTCATCATAAACTTAAAATTTATGTAATTTTATCATTATTCACATCTTTTGACTGTCTCATTTTAGTGGATTACATAATATAAATGTAAATATACATTTTAATGTTAATAATATTTTTTACAAATAATAAATGTATGTTCAAACGCATTTATGTTTAATAAATCTTAATCATTTCATTTCTTAATATAAAAGATTTGTAATATAAATCAAACATATTTTATATTTTTCTCTTTCTTTTTCATGTGTAATAGTAGAAAAATATTAGAAAAAAAATTTATAACATACAGTCAATTTAATATTAACTTTATTTAATTAGCCAAAAAATGTATAAATGAAATATAATTTCAAAATTTAGAAAATTCAAAATTCCATTTTAAAATTCCATTTTAAAATTCATTATAAAATATAAATATAAATACAAATATAATAAAATTCACAAACCATACTAAAAATGTATTAATACCTGTAATATTTTTTTAAATTAAATTTACTTTAATCTTTTTCGTATTAACATTTCGAAATATAAATCTATGTAATCCTTATTTATTGTTTTGTTTCTGAGAACTATGACAAAAAATAAATATATTCAACAATGTTTAAAAGCAGTGTTAACTGATTGATCTTCTCTTCTTTTTTTCCATTTCAACCGAAAAAGGAAAGTTCGAATTCTTAACGAACAAGAACATACGATACATTTATAAAAATTTTAGCCAAAAAATTTATATTATTGAAAAATAACTGTACTTTAAGTTTATTTGCGAAATAAGTACAAAGATTTTTCAAACGATTGAAGAATGATTCTACGTAGGGCTGACAACAAATAATGTTTATTCGTATTGGCCAATGTGATATAATCAAACAAGTAACGTCTCGTCTTCTATAAATTGAGTTGTCATTATCATATTATGTGTTATATACATAAGATGTACAGACGGCAAGTTCTCGATTTGGTAAGACATATAAAGAATTATAAGTATTTAATAATTGAGACTAAAATAACAATTCAACAATTAAATATTTCCTTTTATCATATTTCTTAGTATTCTTTTATTGTTTGAGAATAATTTTCTACTAATTTTTATACAAATTTAAATTAAATTATATAAGTTCAAAACTATCTAATTTAATTGACAATAATTAGCAGAAACTAGAGTAATCATTATTTATGATCAAAGTTTTAATTATGTTAAAATTGTAAAATGTAACATAATATTTTAAATTTAGACTACTATGATTTCTTATTTCAGTATAATAATAATTTAATAAACATGCAGCATAAAACTAAATAACAAAAATCATTATAATGAGAGTATAATTGTCTTTTTAAAATAATATCCCTTCAGTACTATATGTAAAATATGAACAGTTAGACAAAAACATATTTTTTA
Organism: Pogonomyrmex barbatus; assembly: GCF_055798465.1. NCBI lineage: Eukaryota > Metazoa > Arthropoda > Insecta > Hymenoptera > Formicidae > Pogonomyrmex > Pogonomyrmex barbatus. The sequence continues at coordinate 5,160,710 of NW_028297171.1, read as the reverse complement.
TTCACAGATCAAAATGAATTATATTACTTGTATTACTTAATTCTAGATATTACGACATTAATTGCGATATATGTGACAAAAGTAAATACAATTTATCTAGTCAAATTATACACTTTAGTAAGTTCAGAAAGATTAAATAAATAATGATTTCCACAAAACTACTATGGATTATTATCTTCGGAAGTTTATTTTACTATGTAATAGGTAAGATAATTCATATAACTGCAACAAAATTAAGATATCTATATATAATAACAATAATAATTTAAAAAAAATCAATTAAATGACATATTTATATTAGAAATGTAATGTAACATACAAATATTCCATCACAATATCAAAAAATATAGAAAAATTAAAACTTACATTAATGGGACAAATAAATTTATATAACTGTTATTATCATTATTATTATATTTTTATTATTTTTGTTATTTTATACAACTATTCAGTCAAAGTGTCAAAAGAAGATACAAATTGAAAGTTACATTAATAAAACAAGTAAATGTATGATATAAAAAATATAAAAAAATAAAATAAAATAATAGTAAAATCGCACAATTAAACTTGCATTCTGATTTATTCTTATTTAATTTTATAGTTCACTAGAAGATATAAATGTGTTAAACAATTTTTGTCATTTAATTCAATATTAAAAACATTGTAATAAAATCATATTTATGTTTTACAAAAATTAATTTACTAACTAAAAATAACTTTAATCATAATATGATCCAATCATTTCGTTTATAATAAATTACTTAAAAATCATAATCTTTACATATATATATATATAACAATAAATATCCAATAAAATTAGACTTAACAAGTCTTATTAAATAAGATATATTGATATTCTCATAGACGTAGGAGTTAAGAACGAAAGCATTTCAATACCACAATACATAACTAAATTTTTAATAAATATAACAAACAAAATCAATCGGACAGAGGATTCAAAAGGATCAGAATGGATATTTTCGGATATTTTTTATGGAAATCCTTTCATCTTCATATTAATAATCATATTTCTAATAGCAATTTGCGCAATACCTATACAATTAATAAGAATTGGTAAATTTAACTTTTATAATATTTTTGTTCCTAACATTATAATTAATGAATTAATATAGAAATATAATTTTAAATGTTGGTTAAACAAACATCTCATAAAATGATTCCTAACACTAGACTTCTATCGTATAATATTATTGCACATTAAATTGTTATGAAAAAAACATAAGATATTTCTTTCTTCTTATTTATTATAAATTTAGACGGAGTCAATTATTAGTTAATATTTATGTATGGAAAAATTGTAGGATATTTCCTTAAATTTATATATATATATATATATATATATATATATATAAATTTAAGGAAATATCCTATAGTATATATTACAGTATATATAGTATATATTATATATATATATATATATATATATATATATATATAATAATAATTTGGACAAACACGATTAATAATTAATATTAAAAACAAATTACTTTATCAATTTTATTATACATATATTTAACAATATACTCACGATATTTTCGCAGCTTGGAGAACCTACATCAATAATAGAGAAAGAAACATAAGAAACGTTTGGCGTCGATATTTTCGTAGAGATCGTATTGAACCTGTTATGAGATTTGAGAGGGGAAACATGAACATAGAAATTGTCGAAGATAATGTAAGTAAGAAAACAATGTATGCGATGCATAAGCGCAATTATATTATTCGTGATCACAGAATCGTTTTGAAGTATTTTCTTACAAAATAGCAATCTTACTTTTTTATAAATTCAAAATTAAATTTTAGATGTTAAAATATCTCTATTTTTTGTTTTCTTAATCACTTGATTCTTTTACTAAGATATCAACTCAAATTACTCCCCATACCATACAAATTACAAGTTTGTCATACATATTTTGGTTATTTCACAAAGTACAATATCAATTTTTATTTATTTTTTATATTGTATCGGATTTAAGAATATACAATATATTTGGCATAATACAATATTTATACTCGTGATTAATATACATAATTTTAATAATTGTAATATTAAGTAACATCAAGTTGACTTTAAAAATATTTCTCCTATTAAAATTTTGTATTTTTAGATTATTATAGATTATTATAGAATCTTATTTCTTTTAGATTATTATAGAATCTTATTTCTTTTATTATCTTATTATTAAATACTACATCTAAAAAAGAATTAATTTGTTTTTTATAGCAGGCAAATATGAGATATTGATAAGAAGACAAAAATGATTATATATAACAACTATACACTAATTTTTAATATTCATTTAAATTCAAAACAACTTGTAATGTGAATCTCGAGGACGAGTAATATACTTTTCATCATTTTTTTATATTTTATATTTGCGATAATTAAGTATCTGACTTAAATATATATAAAACTAAAACTTTAATTAAAGACTTTAGTTAAAGATACAAGTACATCAATATTTTAAATTTAAGATTTGTGTTGAATATAAACTTATTTATTTATTTATTTATTTCATTTATTATCTTCTTAGTACTTTTATTTATTTATGTATTATATAAATAAATATATTTATAAATATATAATTGTTCACATAAGTAAAATCAAAATAGATATCATATTTCGAACGTTTACTTCTTATATATAATTTTTTATCATTAGTTTTAATATAAAAACATAACATCGTAATAAAAATAAATTTCAAATCTTAAATCTTCAGTCGATATTGATGTATTATATTTATTTAATTAGAGTTTAATATATACGCGCTATAATTGACAATATTATAAGTTTTTAATAAATTATAATAAACATGTATTTATATAAAATATAAATCATAAATATATTATAATTTATATAAATTTATAAATTACATATTTTAACTTAAAAATCATAATTTGCATGTACACATATATAAATATTACATGTTAGATAAGCTTATAAAATCAATATTAATTATATAATTTAATTATTAATTATATAATTATATAATTTAATTTTATCATTCCTGATATATTTTAATTGCTTCATTCTGTCATGTATGGATTGTATAATACGAATATAAATAAATATGTATTAACGTAATTCTAAAACTATTAGTTCATTTAAATGTTATATCCAAAATGTCCTTACTGAAAATAAAAGTACACAATTAATTAATAAAGTACATAATTAATTACTGTACAATTAATTAAGTAAAAATGTATATTTACATCATGTATGGATGTAATACAAAATACTTGTCTTATAATAAAAAAAATTGTTTCTTCAATAATTGATTATTTCTTGATTATCTTAAGTATCTTTGCTAGGGTTGTTATTCTTCATGTTAATATGTTTGCAATAAATTTGCAAATATTGTTGATTCAATTAATATATTCAACTATTATTAAATTAATATATTCAACTGTCATGTTATATACACTAATAAATTAAGCATTCCTAATTTATTAGTTTATATAATGACAAATGCATTTGTGTATCGCATATCAAAAGCTGACACGCATTTTATTCAATCTGTTATTCAACCTTAAAAAGATAAATATATGATGCAACTTCGTCAAATACGTATTAATATATTTCCTCCTTTTTTTTTATGTGCTTTCCATAAGTATTACAAAAAAGATTATACCGTAATGTACAATCAATTAAATATTAATTTTATTTAATCAGGAAAACAGCAATAGAGTTGAAAAATGAATTTCAAAATTGAAAAAATTCAATATAAACATCAAGTATATTATAAAATAAATAAATATAAATATAATAAAACATATGGATTCGATTTTAAAATATATATAATCTTTAAATAAGCTTTCAAATCTTTTTGTGCAAATTTTCAGATATATAAATCTGTATAATCCTTCTTTGCTTTATTTCTTTGAAAAGAAACAAAGAACAAATATAATTTAATTTTTTGGATATAAAAAATTAAAAAGTAATCTATTGATTAGATTAATTGTGATAAGCAAACAATCAATTAATAAAATCTTCCTCTTAATCTTTTTCATTTTAACCGAAGAAAACTCGAATTCCTAACAAACAAGAACATACAAACATTAAAAAAATTTTAGCAAAAAAATTTATATTATTGATAAGTAAATCTATCTAACAGTTTCTTGTTTGTGAAATAGGGAGAAAGAACAAACAGAAAAGTTTCTACAAACAAACGATTGTACATAAGATTCTGACAACAAATAGCATTCGTTCGTATTGGCTAATGTGATGTAGTCAAATAGAAGTAAGTTCTTATTCTCTATAAAGTTGTCATTCTTCATCATGTACATAAGACGTAGAGACGGTAAATTTTCGCTCTGGTAAGGTAAAGAATAATAAAAATTTAATAAGAATTTAATAAGAATTAATCGAGACTAAAGTAACAATTCAACAATTTAACATTGATTTTTGTATTATGTTTTATTAATGCTTTTTTAATATTGCGGAATTAGTTTCTACTGATAATATTGTACGTCTTTAAATCAAATTATATGAACTTAAAACCATCTGAAAATCATGATCGTTTCGTTAATAAAAATTAACAAAAGTAAAATTATCATTATTTATGCAGTAATTCTTAAGTATATAAATATATAATAAACTTAAGTATATAATAAACTTTACCTATTGTAATATAATGTTTTAAATATTTTGATATTATATTTATGACTCTTTTCATTTTTGTGTAATAATTTAATAAATTGAATAAATGCTAAAATTCGTTATTAGAAAGCACAATTGTCTAAAATTATTTTAAGAAAAATATTTAAAAAATTATTATGTAAAAAAGCATTTATAATATGTACTTTCTCATACACATATCGTTAATATACATCGAAATGATTGAAATAAGTATTTTTAACATTTTAATATTTAGTAACATTTTTCCCGTAATTTTATAATTTATAGTTTTATAATCTTCTATAATCCGTTTCTGTAAATCTCTCAAGCAACAATGAAACATTTAAATGATTAAAATTTTTGTATAAATTAGTAATATAAATTAGTTTTCATTTTCTCATTTTTATTTTCTAACAGTTATTACACAGTTATTACACAATTTAAGTTTGATTGGAATTTAATATACTATTGTAATTTTTTTTTATAAAAATTGCTTAGCGATTCCTAGCTAAAATCTTAAATTTTTTCAAATTACATTCCATTTCTTATATTTTATTCCCTTTGTAATTATATTTTCAATTTTGTTTTGCTGTTAACCTGTTAAAATAATAACTTCATAAAGGTGTGAAAAAAGTATTAATATTATCGATTATATTTAAACTGTTTCTTGGTATATAACTATTTGAAAGTTTTTTTTTATAAATATGTATCATATAAACTTTCTTTTTTTTCCCTATCTCTTGTAAATCATATAATATTAAAACACTTATAAAAAGTTTCAATCAGAAATTTCAATCATTATTTAAGTTGTAAAACATTTTTTAAATTTTTTAAATTTTCGCGAATTTCTTAAAGAGAAAAATCAAATAAATATTTCCCTTAAAATCCCTTTCCTTAAAATCAAATAAATATTAACTTCCCTTATAATAGAGATTATAAAATTTTATTTATCTTATTTTATTTATCTATTTTAAAATCCTCTTCTAACATTTATTTTCGAATGTATTTTATTTCCCCTAAAAACATTTAATTGCTATTTTGACATTCTTTTTAAGTATATTATATTAATAAATATTTCAATGTAACCTTGATCGATTCTTTTTAGATTTCATTCTTTAATTATTATAAGATATGAACCGTTAGACAATCGTGGTAGACAAATATCATATATTATATAATATTTTCTGAGTCAGATATCAAAAATAATTATCGTTAATTTTAAGTTACGATACGAACAATTGCGATTAAGTGAATAAAATAAACATAATCTATCTAGATTAAATTTTATCAATTCTGATTAAGGAAAAGATTAAATAATGACTCATACAAGAACACTGCTATGGATTATTGTCTTCGTAATTTTAACCTTAGGTGAGATATTTTATATGACTATAAAAAAATAAAAATATATGTGTAATAACATTTATAAAAATAAAATAAAATTAAGTAATATATATATATATATATATATATATATATATATATATATATCAAAAGTATAGCATAACACAAAAGTATTCAATCACAAATAGAAAATGGTATAGATTGAAAATTATATTAATGAGACAAATATTTCTATATCATAAAATAATATAATTACAAGGAGAATATTACTATCTAATTTCTTCATAATAAACCATATTACAAAAAATAAAAAAAAAAAATATATATAAGAATAATTAAATATCTTTAAATAAAATTAGGCTTCACAAATTTGGTACAATAAAACAAAAATTCTCGATACCCTTTTAGATATCATTCCGGAGAACATGGCAATTACATTAAACAAAAGAGATTCAAAATCTCCCAATTATTTACTTCCGTATGTGCTCATATTTATATGTATGCTTGCCCTCATTATACTAATAATTCTAATTGTTATATGTTACAATGATCAGTAAGTTTAATTTTTATAACATTTTTCCTCATAATTAAATTAATTAATTTATATATAAATTCCTAATGCCATATTTCTTAAAGGATATTTATTAAAGGAAAACTTACATGTTAATATTATTAATATTAGATTTTAATCATCTAATATCATTATCCATATTATGTATAAAAAAATTGTTTTCTTATTTATTATGAATTTGGAAAAAAACAATTAATAGTCAATCTAAAAAATTTTTTTGTAAATTTTGATACACGAATATTCAACAATTTATATTTACAGAATTTTAAGGTGCATATCATATAGTTTCGATCATTTGAGAAACTGTCTTCATAGAAGTTTTCAATGTTTTCATAGAAATAATTCTGAACCTGTTGAACCTTCTGTAAGACATGAAACTATAACTAGAAGAGTATATTTTATCGAGGATAACTAAAAAAAAAAATATTACGTCAGTAAGAGAATATACAAATATATACTACACGTAAAATATATACTACGGTGAATATAAATATAATTACATTATTTGTCATAAATATTATATATAATATTGTATATAAACATAATATTGTCTTCAGAAGCATTTTTTCATACAAAATAAAAACTATTTTTAAAAATTTAATTTCATATTTATATGTTAAAATATTTCTATTTCTTTATTTTCTTAATAATTGTATTCCATATAGCATTTATCAAGATATGAATTTTTTTCTCTCTCGGATTGTTTATTTATTAATTTATAAATAATATTATAAATATGTCTTACATATTTTGTTGTGCCACGTGTATAATATCAATTTTTATTATTTTCTCTTATATCAACTTAAGAAATGTTTCAATTATATATTATATATAATATTTATATTACTTGTACATTTGCTTCTATACATAATAATAAGTACATAATAATAAGTATTTATTGATAAATATTTATAATATCAATTATAAATTATTAAATTATTTAATTCTTTTATTAGGACTTCATATATATATATATATATATATATATATATTATCATATAGAATCTTTTAATGATTTGAATTTTGTTGATTCCACTAAATATTAATTTCTTCTAAATATTAATTTCTTCTTTATAGCAAAGAATATTAATGTGAGCGAAGAAATGAACCAATCCAAACCTAATCTACAATTAATAGATAAATTTACTAATCTATAATAACAATTCATGATGATAATTTGACAAAGTGCGAATTTCAGCACGAAGAATGACCAACTTATTATTCCTTCTTTTTCATATACACAATAATTGACGTAAATGCATATATATAATAGATTTTAATTAGATAAAAATATAAAGATAAATCTTAATTTAAGATTTATCTTTATAATTAAATTTTTTATTTACTTAACATACACAATATTTTATTATGTATAAACATTAATCACTTATATTATTATAATTAAAGTAAGAAACAATATTATTATTATTTATCGCAAATTAACATTTATAAAAAACTTTTTGTTATTCTTAATTTTAGTTCACAAATATGTCATAATGAAATAAAAAAATTTCAAATGAACTTTTATTTAACTTTTATATGAAAATTTATGTTGATAGTCTATAAATTAATATTATACTTATATAATTAAATTTAAATTTATTTTATAAATAAATTATATTTAAATAACTTCACATCTATATTCAAGTGTATATTATAATTATCAATTATAATTATAAATTATAATTAATTATAAATATATATCCCTATTTATATACATGTATAAATTATAATAATATAATTATAATTAATAAATCATTATTTATATGTATACATACATAAATGTTACATTGGAGATAAAATTAATCATAAACTTGAAACTTATGTAATTGTTCACGTCTCTTGACTGTCTCATTTTAGTGGATATATAGTATTCCATTATAAAGTATAAAAATACAAATGTAAATATACATATTAACGCAAACCTGAGATCGTCAATTCATTTCAATATTATCCAAAACACCTCCGCTAAGCTTAATAGCAAATAATTAATAATTTTTTAATGAAAAATTTATATCTATATCGCATAAATGTAATACAAAATGACTTGATATACATGTATTATAATACTAAAAATTTCATGTTCAACAGCTAATTAACTTGAGAATATCTGAAATGTATATCTTCATTTCTCATGTAAATAAATATTAGAAATATGCATCTTATTGATTCTTCTTAAACGGATATGTTCAATTATCATTAAATATACATTTTAATCTGTTAAAAATAATTCTCACAAATAATAAATGTACGTTTAAACGCATTTATATTCGATAGATCTTATTCATTTCATTTTTTAACATAAAAAACACAAATGTACACAAATGTGTTTGTAACACAAATTTTATCAAACATATTTTATATCTTTCCCTTTCTTTTTCATGTGCATCAGTATTAGAAAAAAGATTTATAATATAGTCAATTTAATATTTAATATTAATCTTATTTTATAAAAAAAAATGCATAAATAAAATAATTTCAAAATTGAAAAAAATCAATTCAAAATTCCATTATAAAGTATAGAAATACAAATATAATACAATTTACAAACTATACTAAAAATATATTAAGACACGTAATATCCTTTCAAATTAAATTTATTTTAATCTCTTTTGTATAAACTTTCTGATATATAAGTCTATACAAGCCTTATTTATTGTTTTGCTTCTGAAATCTAAACTAAAGTGATAAATATATTCAAAAATTAAAAAGCAATGTTAATCGATTAATCTTCCCTTCATCTTTCCCATTTCAACCGAAAAAAGAAAAGTTTGAATTCTTAACGGATAAGAACATACGATACATTTAAAAAATTCAGCCAAAAGATTTATATTATTGAAAAATAACCTTACTTTAGATTTTTTTTGTTTGCAAAATAAGTACGAAGATTCTTCAAACAGATGATTCTACATAGGATTGACAACAAATAATGTTTATTCGTAATGTGATATAATCAGACACAAGTAATGTCTCATCTTCTATAAATTGAATTGTCATTACCATATTATCTGTTATATACATAAGACGTACAGACGGCAAGTTCTCGATTTGGTAAGACATAAAGAATTATAAGTATTTAATAATTGAGAAAATAACAATTCAACAATTAAATATTTCCTTTTATATCATATTTTTTAGTATTCTTTTATTGTTTGAGAACAATTTTCTACTGATTTTTATACAAATTTAAATTCAATTATATAAGTTCAAAACCATCTAATTTAATTGACAATAATTAGCAAAACTAGAGTAATCATTATTTATGATCAAAGTTTTAATTATGTTAAAATTATAAATAAATAAATGTAATGTAACATAATATTTTAAATTTGAGACTGCTATGATTTCTTATTTTAGTATAATAATAATTTAATAAACATGCAACATAAGACTAAATAACAAAAATCATTATAATGAGAGTATAATTGTCTTTTTAAAATAATATCCTTTCATTGATGTGTATAAGATATGAAGATATGATAGTTATACAAAAACATATTTTTTATTCACAGATCAAAATGAATTATATTACTTGTATTACTTAATTCTAGATATTACGACATTAGTTGAGATGTGACAAAAGTAAATACTATTTATTTCAAATTATACTTCAGTTAAGTAAAGATTAAATAAATAATGATTTCCATTACAAAACTATTATGGATTATTATCTTCGGAAATTTATTTTACTACTCATTAGGTAAGATAATTCATATAACTGCAACAAAATTAAGATATCTATATATAATAACAATAATAATTAAAAATAAAATCAATTAAATGACATATTTATATAAGAAATGTAATGTAACATACAAATATTCCTTCAAAAGATGATATAAAAAAATCAAAACTTACATTAATGGGACAAGTAATTTTATATAACTATTTTCACTATTATCATTATTATTTTTATCACTTTTGTAATTTTATACAACTATTCAATCAAAGTAAAGTAAAAGTAGTAAAAGAAGATACAGATTGAAAGTTACATTAATGAGACAAGTAAATGTATGTTGTAAAGAACATAAAAAAATAAAATAAAATAATAGTAAAATCGCATAACAATTAAACTTGCATCCTAATTTATACTTATTTAATTTTATAGTTCATTAGAAGATATAAATGTATTAAACAATTTCTGTCATTTAACTCAACTATAAGCACATTGTATTAAAATTATGTTTATGTTTTATAAAAATTTATTTAATAACTAAAATTAACTTTAATCATAATATGATTCAATCACTCCGTTTATAAATTACTTAAAAATCATAATCTTTACATATATAACAATAAATATCCAATAAAATTAGACTTAACAAGTCTTATTAAATAAGATATATTGATATTCTCATAGATGTAGGAGCTAAGATCTACGAAAGCATTCCAATACCACAATACATAACTAAATTTTTAATAAATATAACAAACAAAATCAATCAGACAGAGGATTCAAAAGAATCAGAATGGATATTTTGGGATATTTTTTATGGAAATCCTTTTATCTACATATTAATAGTCATATTTCTAATAATAAGTATATATATTTGCGTAATACCTATACAATTAATAAGAATTGGTAAATTTAATTTTTATAATATTTTTGTTCCTAATTATAATTAATGAATTAATATAGAAATGTAACTTTAAATGTTGGTTAAAGAAACGTCTCATAAAATGATTCCTAACACTAGACTTCTATCGTATAATATTGTTACACATTAAATTGTTATAAAAAAGACGTCAGATATTTCTTTATTTATTATAAATTTAGACGGAATCAATTATTAGTTAATATTTATGTATGGAAAAATTAGAATATTTCCTTAAATTTATATATATATATATATATATATATATATATATATATAAAATAATAATTTGGACAAACACGATTAATAATTAATATTAAAAATAAATTACTTTATCAATTTTATTACACATATATTTAACAATATATACTCACGATATTTTCGCAGCTTGGAGGACCTACATCAATAATAGAGAAAGAAACATAAGAAACGTTTGGCGTCGATATTTTCGTAGAGATCGTATTGAACCTGTTGTAAGACATGAAATAAACGGAGGAATACAATTTATTGAACCCGTAAGTAAGAAACAATGTATGCAATGTATAAACACAATTATTATTTCTGACGATAATATTATTTCAGGAAGCGTTTTTTTACATAAAATAAAAATCATTTCTAAAAATTCAAGTTTTCAATTTAGACTCTATTATAAAACTTCAACTTTTTGTTTTTAATAATTAGATTCTATATAATATTTACTAACAATAAGATATCGACGCGAATTGCTTATTGTTTCTCCATAAACCGTATAAAAACAAATTTATTTTACATATATTCGTTATTATAATATATCAGTTTTAATACATATTCGTTATTATAATATATCATTATAATACATCAATTTTTATTTTTTTTATTATATCAAATTTAAGGAACGTATCAAACATATTTAGCATAATACAATATTTAAACTCATGATTTATATACAATTTTAAATATTTGTAATATCAAGTAATATCAAATTAACTTTATAACTAATCTACCAGAATTTTATATAGATAATTATAAAATTTTTTAAAATTATCTATTTTATATCTATCGATTTCTTATGCTTAAAAAATACATCTAAAAAATACAATAATTAACTTGTTTTTACAACAGGTAATTAATTAAGAGGACAAAAATTATTACATATAGAAGTTATTAACTAATCTATAAAATCGATTTAAAATGACAAAAATTATTACATACAGAAGTTACTAACTAATCTATAAAATCGATTTAAAATGACAACCTGCGAAGTGAATCCCAAATATAAACAATATTCTTATTATTTTTAAATATATACGTGACAACTAAGTATCAAATTAAATGCATATACATTTTATAAACTTTAATTAACTGAAGACACAACTAATATTTGAAATTTAAAATTTAATATAATGTAATATAAAATATTTATTTATTTAGTATCGATAACATACGCCATAAATAAATATATTTATAAATATGTAACTGTTCACATGAGTAAAATTAAAATACATATCTTATTTCGAACGTTTCGTTCTTATAAATAATTTTTTATCATTAGTTCTAGTACAAAGAAATAATGTTGTACATAATAAATCAATAACGAATTTCAATGTTAAATCTTCAGTTAAAAACGATAAATCATATTTCCTAAATTAGAATTTAAAGTATGTTATAAATGATAACATTATAAATTTCTATAAATTATAAATATGTAAATTTATAAAATATAAATATATATTATTATATTAATTATAAACATATATTATAGTTTATACAAATTTATGAATTACATAATATAATATGCAAATTATAATTTACATGTATATGTATATAAATATTATATTTAAGATAAGTTGATAAACTCAATATTTCTTATATAATTAATTTTACCGTTGCTTATATACTTTGACCATTATAACGGATTGTAATACGAATATAAATATATATATTGACAAAATTCGAAAATCATCAGATTATTTAAAAATTATCCAAAACGTCTTGATAATGATAGAAGTACACACTAAATTATTGTTATAAATTAATATTTATATCATGTGGATCAAACACACGCACAAAATTATTTAGCTATACTTGTCTTATAATATAAAAAATTCTTTATTTAATAGCCGATTATTTCGAATATATTTGTTATATATGTGTTAATGTCCGCGTATTAATATATGCATAAATTTGCACATATTGTTGATTCTATTAATTTAATATATTCAACTGTCATTAAATATTTACATTAATGCATTAAGAACATATCTCGCAAATAATTAATATATTGTTGAATGCACTTATGTGTTGTAGGTCAAATATAATATTGTTGATTCTATTAATTTAATATATTCAACTGTCATTAAATATTTACATTAATGCATTAAGAACATATCTCGCAAATAATTAATTATTGTTGAATGCACTTATGTGTTGTAGGTCAAATATAAATGAACATTTCATTCGTTTTGTATCTCAAAACGATAAATTTGCAACGCAACATTGTCAAACACATATTATACTATATAGAAAAGATTTATATATTATTAAAATATAGTCAATTTGATATTAATTTTATTTAATCAAAGAAGCCTCACATAGTTGAAGAAAAAATTTCGAATAAAATCAATTCAGAAAATTGTATAAATATTATAAAATAAAAAAATGTATATAATAAAACATACATAAACATGTTAAAACATATATGATAGCTTTTAAAGTTAAATTGGCTTTTAATTCTATTCATGTAAAGTATTTTAGATAAATCTATGTAAATTTTCTTTATTGCTTTTTCTGATCTAAGAGAAACAAACAGCAAATATAATTTAAAAAATTAAAAAAGAAACTTAATCGATTAAGAAGACCTCCTCCTCTCCTTCTTTAAACCAAAGCAAATTTGAATTTCTAACAAACATATGTTACAAAAAGTAATCAGTAAAAAATTTATATTATTGAAAAGTAATTATATCTAAAATAGATTCTTGTTTGTAAAATAAGTGAGAAAGCGTTTCACACAGACGATTTTGCAACAAATAGAATTCTGACAACAAATAACGTTTGTTCGTACGGTCAAACATAGGTAGCGTTCTCATCTTCTACAGATTGTAGAGTTGTCATTACAATATTATCTACCATATACATAAGACAGGCCAACTACTCGACTTGGTAAGGTAAAAAATTATAAATATTTAATAAACAAAACCAAAGTAATTTAACAATTTATTTTTATATCATAAATAACTTATATCATATAATAACTTTTAAATCAATAACTTTTATATCATAATTTTTAACTATCCTTTTAGTTTTTGGAATAATTTTCTATTAATTTCTATAAGAATTTAAGAATTTGATTTCTATAAGAATCAAACTGCATAAGTTCGAGATCGTTATCTACTTTAATTATTAATTTAGTAATTAACAAAACTAGAGTAACAAAACTAGAGTAATATATTTTAATTTTTAACTATATTAATTTTATTAATATTATAATATGTAATGTAAGGTATTATTTTATACTAATGTATTATTTTATACTAAATTATGTTATACTATTGTAATTTCTTACCTCCTCGTATAAGAATAATTTAATAAATTTGCTCCATTAAACATATATATATCGTTAAAATTAACATTCATAAAAAATTCCAATGACATAACTATAATCAATTTGAATAATACTTTAAAAATTGTTTCGTTGTGTCAGCGATCTTTTCGAACAACAGTAAAATACACAAACGATCGAACTTTCCATTCGAACCATTTATTAATTAAATTTTTATTTTATAATTAGCAATTATTTTAGTTTATCTCAAATTGGAATTCAATACACTATTATTATTCCCTTTACATCTAATTACAATCTTTAGAAGTCATATACCATTTCACATTTTATTTGTTTCGTAATTATATTTTTTATCTCTCAATCCTTAACAATTTCATAAACATGTATTATAAGAACAGCATTATGCTATCGCTTGATGTACTGCTGGAAAAATTACTTTTATAATAAGATGTACCATATGCTCTTTCCCTGTCTCTCTCTCTCTCTCTCTCTCTCTCTCTCTCTCTCTCCCCCTCCCTCCACTCACTTTTTTATCTTGTTAATAAAAATTTTCTTATAAAAAATTATTACAAAATAATCATTATTTAAGTATATTTTAAATCATCCTTCAGATTTTCGCAATTTTTTCAAGCAAAAGAAACAAATAGATATTCCACTTTTTTCTTACTTATAATAAATATTAGAAAATTTTACTTACCATATACATAGTCGTAATTTAGATTCCTTTTCTATTATCCTTTATCACCTTTCTCTACATTTTGTTTTTTCTTATTACATTTAATTGTTATTTTGACATTCCTAATATTTGCTACATATTTTTAATATATATCTCGATTCAATCTTAATCAATTCTTTTTAGATTTCCTTCCTTGCATCAGCTATAAATTATTAAAGAAATTTCCATGTATTTTTCGATTAAAAACGTCAATATTAATTATATTTAATTTTAGATATTACAACACTGCAATATATACACCAAGTGATAAAGTTAAATACAATTTTTTCAATAAAATTTAATCAATTTCAATTAAAAAGAGATAAATAATGACACTTATTAAAACAATTGGTAAACACCTACTGTGGATCATTGTTTTCATAAATTTAAGTTTAGGTAAGATAATGTATACGATTATAAAAAGTAAAGATATGTGTGTATCTGTGTGTATGAGTAAAATAAAACAATAATAATAAGAATAAAATCAAATTAAGTAAAACATATATAACAAAAATGCAGTGTATAACATACAATTATTCAAAGTGTCAAATGATACAGAGTGAAAGCTAAAGAGAAAACTAATAAGATAATTAAATGTATCATATAAAGAATATAAAAAAATAAAATAAAATAATAATAAAATTGCACAACAATTAAGTTTGCATTTTGATGCATTCTTATTTAATTGTATAGTTTATTAAAAGATGTAAATGTGTTAAACAATTTCTATTATTTAATTCAATACTATAAAAATATTGTAACAAAATCATATTTATGTTTTACAAAAATTAATTTGATAATTAAAATTAACATTTATGTTAATTATTGTACATTATTTATGTTATTAGTCAATTACTCCGTTTGTAATAAATTACTTAACAAAAAAATCGTAATGTTCTTATACATACATAAGAATAAATATTCAAGTTAGGCTTTACAAGTTTTATTAAATAAGAAATATTAATATTTTCAAAGATGTGATCTCCGAAAACATGACAGTAACAAAAAACATAAATATAGTTTCAACGAATAGTACAAAAAACAGTACTGTCAATCGGACAGCGGATTCAAGAAGATTAAAAAATGAAACTTTCATCATAACAAGCCTAATTATACTAGTAATTGTCTATACAATTTGCGGACCTGTATCTATAGAATTAATAAGAATGGGTAAATTTAACTTTCATAATATTTTTGTTCATAACATTACAATTAATTAATTGATATAGTAATGTAATTCTAAATGTTTGTTAAAGAAACATCTCATAAGATGATTCCTAACACTAGACTTCTATCGTATAATATTGTTACACATTAAATTGTTATGAAAAAGTCGTAAGATATTCCTTTATTTATCATAAATTTAGATTGGAAGCAATTGCTAGTTAATATTTAAAAAGATTCTTTATCAATTCTAATACTAAAATATATTCAACGAAATATATTCATAATATTTTCGCAGGCATGAGGGCCTGCTTCGAAAACATCGAATATTTTTTCCGTAACGGCTATAGAAATACAATACGTCGTTTGAGGAAATATTTTCGAAGAGATCACCCTGAACCTGCTGTAAGACACGAAATAAACGGAGGAATAGAACTTATCGGTAAGTAACAATGTATACAATGTATATACACAATTATTATTTCTGACCATAGTGTTGTTTCAGAAAGTGTTTTTTTAAAATAAAAATCATTTCTAGAAATCAAGTTTTCAATTTAGATATTAAAACGTTTCTACATTTTATTTTTAATAATTGGATTTTATATTTATTAGCAATAAGATATCAATTCAAATTGGTTATTGTTTCTCCAAAAATCACACAAAATCAAATTCGTTTT
This sequence comes from Pogonomyrmex barbatus, assembly GCF_055798465.1. NCBI lineage: Eukaryota > Metazoa > Arthropoda > Insecta > Hymenoptera > Formicidae > Pogonomyrmex > Pogonomyrmex barbatus. The sequence goes on along the minus strand of NW_028297171.1, from coordinate 5,143,467 downwards.
TCATATTTCTGTTATTATAATACACAAAATCAATTTTTATTTTTTGTATTATATCAAACTTAAGAAACATATTTAGCATAACATAATACTGAAATTCATGATTTATATATATAATTTTAAATATTTGTAATATCAAGTAACATCAAGTTAACTTTTTAACTAATTTTTCTATTAGAATCTTATAATTAAAATCTTATATTATTAGATTATTATTATTAGAAATGTAATTGTGTATGTAAACCCAACTATATTATTTGCGACCATAATACATACAAAACATTTTTCATAGAAAACAAAAATCTTTCTAAGAATGCAAGTTTCTAATTTAAATGTTGAAACGTTTTTATCTCTTTGTTTTCTTAATTACTGTATTCCATATCATTAATCCATATTTTATCTGCATTCCATAATCTTTACCAAAATATCAATTCAAATTACTTATTATTTTTTTACAAACCATTCAAATTGCAAATTCGTTTGAAATTTTTTTTTGTTATCTCACAATATATAATATCAATCGTTATTAATTTTTTTATATAATATTGATAAGAAACATATGAAATTTGGCATATTATTATATTTATATTTACGATTAATTCAATTTTAATATTATAATATCAACTAACATCAAGTCGACTTTATAATCTTAATAATCTTTCTATTAGAATTTTATACAGATAATTATAGAATTTTATATCTATCAATTTCTTATATTTAAAAAATACATCTAAAAAATGCAATAATTAACTTGTTTTTTACAGCAGACAATTAATTAATGAGAGGACGAGAATTATTACATACAGCAGTTATTAACTAATCTATAGTATCAATTTAAAATGACGACCTGCAAAGTGAATGAACTTGAAATCTGAAATATAAACAATATATCTTTCTATATTATTTTTAAATATATATGTAATAACTAAGAATCAGACCTAGACGAACATAAATTTTATTAAATTTTAATTAGCTGAAGATATAACTACGTTAATATTTGAAATTTAAGATCTGTCAATATAAAATATTTATTTATTTAAAACTGATTATGTAGACTATAAATATATTTATATATAAATATATTTATATATATTTATAAATAAATATATTTATATATATATAGCACACAAGAGTAAAATACACATCTTATTTCATTAATTTCATATAAATAATTTTTTATTATTAATTCTAATACAAAAACATAATATTATACATAACAAATCAAGAATGAATTACAAATGAATTGAAATGAATTACAATTAAATCTTCAGTTTAAAACGATAAGTCATATTTACTAAATTAGAATTTAAAGTATGTTTTAAATGATAACATTATTAGTTTCTTATAAATTATAAATATATAAATTTATGAAATACAAATTATAAACGTATATTATAGTTTATAATAAGTATATTATAGTTTATATGAATTAATGAATTACATAATATAAACATACAAATTATAATTTACATGTATATAAATATTATATAATAAATATTATAAAATAAGTTGATACACTCAACATTTTTTAGTTTTATAGTTGCTCACGTGCTTTGAATGCCATTGTAATGAATTGTAATACGAATAAATATATATATTTCAAAATTCTGAATACATCAGATTATTTAAAAATTATCCAAAATGTCTTTATTGAAAATAGAAGAAATATTATATAACTATAAATTAACATTCATGTCATATGGATTTAACAAACGCACAAAATTATTTCATTATACTTGTCTTATGATATAAAAAATTCTTCGTTCAATAGCTGATTATCTTCAATATATTTCTTTTGAGTGTTATTTTCCGCATTAATACGTGTATTAAATTTGCATATTACTTAAACATATCATTGATTCTTTTAAATTAATATATTCAACTATCATTAAATACATCCATTAATCCATTAATTAATTAAGAACAATTTCGCAAATAATGAATGTATGGTTGAATGCATTTATGGGTCGTATTTCAAATATAAATAAATATTTCATTCGTTTCATATCTCAAAACGATAAATTTAAAACGCAACATTGTCAAACATATATTATATTTTCGTCCAATCTTTTCTACGTGCTCCTCATAAATATTACAAAAAAGACTTATATTATTAAAATGTAATTAATTTAATATTAATTTTATTTAATCAAAGAAATCATACATAGTTAAAGAAAAAATTTTGAAAAAAATCAATGCAGAATTGCATTATAAAAAAAAATAAATATAAATATAAAACATATAAACATGTTAAGACATGTATGATACTTTTTAAAGTTAAATTAGCTTTTAATTCTATTCATGTAAGTGAAACGTAAGTAAAGTTTTAGATGAATCTACATAAATTTTTTTATTGCTTTCTCTAATTCTAATCTAAGAGAAACAAACAGCAAATATAATTTAAAAAGTTAAGAAGAAACTTAATCGATTAAGAAGACCTCCCCTCCTCTTTTTCATTTTCATTCGAACGAAATTCGAATTTCTAACAAACATATGTTACATTTAAAAAATATCAACAAAAAAATTTATATTATTGAAAAATAATTATATCTTAAATAGATTTTTATTTGTAAAATAAATGAGAACGCGTTTCTAGTAGACAATTCTGCATAAAATTCTGACAACAAATAACGTTTATCCGTACGGTCAAACAGAGGTAAGAGGTTCTCCTCTTCTATAAATTAAATTGTCATTATTATATTATCTATTATGTACAGACGGCAAGTTCTCAATTTGATAAGATAAAAAAGAATTACAAGTATTTAATAATCAAGACCAAAATAACAATTCAACAATTAAACATTTCTTTTTATATCATACTTTTTAGTATTCTTTTATTGTTTAAGAATAACTTTCTACTGATTTTTATACATATTTAAATTAAATTAAGAATTCAAAACCATCTAATTTAATTGACAATAATTAGCAAAACTGAAATAATCATTATTTATGATCAAATTTTTAATTATGTTAATAGTATAATATGTAACGTAACGTAATATTTTGAATTTAGACTACTAATCTCTTATTTCAATATAATAATAATTTAATAAATGTGCAGCACAAAACTAAGTAATAAAAATCATTATCACAGAAAGCATAATCTTGTCTCTTTAAAATAATATTATTCGAAGAGAATTCATATAAATGTATTTATAATATGTCCTCCGCATTAGAGATACATATATCAATAATATATATCATTAATACATTTATAAAAAAATTCCAAATAATTATAAGTGAATAATATTAAAATCCTATACTTTCCTGTTTCTGTGATCTTTTCGAACAACGAAAAATACATAAACGATCAAACTTTTCGTTCGAAGTATTATATTTAAATTTTTATTTTATATTTTTTTAGCTATTATTAGTGTAACTCAAGATTGGAATTCAATACATTGTTATTATTTGTCATTATGTTCTTTACAATCTAATTACAATCTTTAGTTTTTTTTATTCACACATTAAAACGAACTATATTTATATTACTTAATTTTAGATATTAACATATATTGACAAAAGTAAATTGACATATTGACAAAAGTAAATTCACATAAAACTTAAATTTTAATTAGATAAAAATACAAGTACATCAATATTTTAAATTTAAGATTTATCTATATAAAATGTATGTGTAAATTATTTATTTATTAATTTGTTACATAAATATATTTATAAATAAATATATTTATAAAAATATAACTTTTACATAAATAAAATAAAAATAGATATCATATTTCGAATGTTTATTTCTGATATATAACTTTTTGTTATTAGGTCTAGGATACAAAAATATCGCAATAAAAATAAATTTCAAATCTTAAATCTTCAGTTAATATTGATGACTTACATTTATTTAATTTAAAGTTTAATATATGTTATAATTGAAAATATTATAAATTTTTATAAATTATAAATATATATTCTTATAAAAGATAAATCGTAAATATATATCATAGTTTATATAAAATAAATTTATAAGTTACATATTATAATATACAAATTATAATACATGTGTACATAATAATAAAATTAATATTGTTTATTACGATTTAATTTTATTATTCCTTATATATTTTGTAATATATTATAAAATACAAAATGTATGTGTAAATGTACAAATATTGATATAGGTCCGAAATTATAGGTCAGTTCATTTAAAAATTATCCAAAATGTCTTCATTGAAAATAAAAGGACACGATTAATTATTGTTAATCAGGAATCTATTATGTCAATGGATATAACACACACACATACACACACATACCCATAAGGAGAAGAAACTTCTAGCAAACAGATGATTCTATATAGGATTCTGACAACAAATAGCATTCGTTCTTATTGGCTAATGTGATATGAACAAACAGAAATAACATTCTCGACTTCGATACATCTAGTTGTCATTATTACATTATCTGTCATATACATGAGACATAGAGACGGTAAATTCTCGCTTTGGTAAGATAAAAGATAATAAGAATTTAATAATCAAAATTAAAGTAATGATTCAACAATTTAATGTTGGTTATTTTATCACGCTTCATTAGTAGTACTTTTTTAACGTTAAGAAGTTATTTTTTACTGATAATATTGTATTTAAATCAAATTATATGAACTCAAAATCATATGATTTATAACATATTAACAAAACTACAATAATTTTTATTCTATAGTTCTTAGGTATTTTAACTTTACCAATTGTAATATAATGTTTTAAATATTTTGATATGCTTATGATACTTTTTATTTCTATATAAGAATAACTTGACAAAATGAATAACATAAAACGAAGAACATAATAAAACTAATATAAAATTCGGCTTGTCAGCAAGCATAATGTTGTAAAGTAATATTATTTAAAGAAAATTTATGTAAAAAATATTTATAATATACGGTTTCATATACATATCGTTAAGATACATGTCAAAAATTATAGTGAGATAATTATTAATACTATGTACTAAATTCAATAAAACTGTTTCTATAATTTCCGTGATTTTCTCAAAAGACATACCATGAGGACTAAACAATCAAAATTTTCAGATTAGAATTATAAATCTCATAATTTTCATTTTTTAATTAATAAGTCATTAGTTTAAATTTGATTGGAATTTAATATACTGCTCTATTTTTTTAATAAAAATCACTAATCGATTACTAATTGCAATCTTAAATCTTTCAAAATTAAAATGATAAATACGAGAAATTCCTCATATTATAATTGCTTTGTGATTTTAAAATTATATTTTCAATTTTATTTTGCTGTTTAACTGTTAATAACAATTATATAATGTGAATGTAAAAAAAAAGTAATAATATTAATGATTATACATAAATTAATTTGTGGCATGGCTATTTGAAAGTTACTTTAACAATAAATATATGCTTCCTCTCTCCCTCAATTAATTCAATTAAGTAATTATTATATGAAAAATTTAAGATGATTTTTAACGTTTTTTTTGCAACTTTGCCAAGCAAAACTAACAAAGAGAAATTCAATTTACAATAAATATTATTAAATTTTAGTTGTTTTGTATTCATTTGTAATTTGAAATTCTTTCTTTCATTTTACTACTAAATATATTCTGTTTCTTCTGACATTTTCTCGTCACTCTTATATCCTTAAATAATAAATATTTAACTCAATCTCGATTTCCTTTTGTATTTCTCTATTTTTACACGTCGTATATAAACTAAGAGAATACCAACGCATTTTTTATTCAGACATCAAAATTAATTGTTCTTAATTTATAGATATTACAACAAGTGTTGAAAGTGAATAAACTAAACGACTAATAAATAAAAGAAATATAAGTATACGGTTAAATTTTATTAATTCTAGTTAAGAAAAAGATAAATAATGAATACGCAACTACAATGTTCCGCTTTCATTGCTATCATTGCCTTCGTAATTTTCGTAATCCCAGGTAAGACAATTTATACTTAACTTTAATAAATTAAACAATATATACATGTATGAAACAATCATAATTTACAAGTATATAAAATAAAAATAAAATTAAGTAATACATATATAAATGTGCAAATGTAAAATTAAAATATTCAATCATAATATCAAAAAATAACATAGATTGAAACATATTAATGGATCAACTAACTTTATATGAAATAATGTAAATATGTGAAAGGAAATTATTAAATAGCAATGGAAACTTTAAATTAATAAATTTAAATAACTATTAAATCTATAGTTTGACTCATGCTTATTTAATTTTTGGTCTAGTAAAATATATAAATGTGTGACATGAATCTTCATTTAACACAACGTTAAAAAATAGATTTAGCAAAGTTATATCTTCAATTTAAAAATTAATTCCAATTAAGTCCAATTAAAATTAGGCTTTACATGTCATATAATTAAAAAAGAAATGTCGATATTTTCATAGATGTCACCGGAAACATAGAATTAACAAAAAACATAAGTATATTTTCAATAAATAATACAAATAACGAAACCGTCGATCAGACAGTGGATGTCATAACCGGAAACATAGAATTAACAAAAAACATAAGTATATTTTCAATAAATAGTACAAACAACGAAACTATCGATCAGACAACGGATGTCATAACCGGAAACATAAAATTAACAAAAAACATAACTATAGTTTCAACAAATAGTACAAACAACAAACCTGTCGATCAGACACTGGATTTAAAACATTTAGTCATACACATTATACTTATTACAATAATAAGTACAGGGTGTGTGATTGTACTTATAATTATAATATGCATAATGCTTTATGGTAAGTTTAATTTTCATAACATTTTAGCTCATAATTTTATAATTAATAATTTGATATATAAATCTTCTAAATGTTTGTTAAAGAAGCATCTACATACATCTATAACATGATATTACTAACATTAAACTTTAATAGTCATATGTCCTCATTTATTATAAATTTGGACAAAGGCGATTAATAATTATTATTAAAAAAAAATTTCTTCGTCAAATTTAATACACGTATGTACAAAGATATATATTTATAGTATTTTTGCAGGTGTCGACGATACTAGAGACATCATCCGTAATGGCTGGAGAAATACAATGTATCGTTTGAGAAACTGGCGTCAATATTTTCAAAGAAATCGTCCTGAACCTCCTGTAAGACATGACTTAAACGGTGGAATAGAAATTATCGAACCCGTAAGTAAGAAATAGCATATGCAATATATAAACGCAATCATATTGTTCGCAATTATAACACTACTTCGAAAGCATTTTTTCATAGAAATTAATAATCCTTTCTAGATTTCAGTTATTAATTTTAATGTTAAAATGTTTCTATTTCTTTATATTTTTAATACTGGATTTCATATAATTCTTACTAAGATATCAGTTTTAATTATTCATTACTCCTTTACAAATCATACAAACTATAAATTCGTGTGATATTATTTTTATTCTAAAATATATAATATCAAATCTTTATTAATTTTTTATACTTGACATAAAAACGTACAAAATGTACTTGGCATATTACGATACTTATACTTGTGATAACTTAATATACATAATTTTAATATTGTAATATAAAGTAACATTAAGTAGACTAATTTTTTTAGTAGAATTTTATATAGATAATTACAAAATTTCATTACTCTTAATTCCGTATCGTTAGAAATTACATCTCAAAAAATACAATAATTAATTTGTCTTTTACAGCAGTAAATTAATTAATGAGAGGACAAAAATTATACATACAGCGATTAGTTACTAACTAATCTATAGCATCGATTTAAAATGACAACCTGCAAAGTGAATCCAAAATATAAAAAATACATTCTTCGTTATTATTTTTAATTATGTATATGATAACTAAGTATCAAATTAAATACATATAAAGTCCAAACTTTATTAACTGAAGATACAAGTACATCAATATTTGAAATTTAGAATTTGTCACATAAAATATTTATTTATTTAGTATCGATAACATAAATAAATGTATTTATAAATATGTACTGCTCAAAAAGTACAATCAAAATACATATCATATTTCAAATGTTTACTTTTTGAAAACAATTCTTTTAATATTATATTATTATAAGTTCTAATAATTCTTTTATTATAAGTTCTTATAAATACAAAAAGATAATGTTATACATAATAAATCAATAAGAACGAAATTCAAATATTAAATCTTCAGTTAAAAACGATAAATCATATTAATTAGAATTTAAAGTATGTTATAAATGATAATATTATTAAATTCTTATAAATTATAAATATATAAATTTATGAAATACAAATTATAAACATATATTATATAAATGTTTTTATAAATTAATGAATTACATAATATAATATACAAATTATAATTTATATATTTATAAATTATTTACATTTATAACTATTATATTAAAAAGTTTATAAACTCAACATTTTTTATGTAATTTAGTTTTATCGTTGCTCATATGCTTTGACAGTCATTGTAATGGATTGTAATACGAATATAAATATATATATATATATATTGTCGAAATTCTGAAAGCATAAGATTATTTAAAAATTATCCAAAATTGTCTTGAATTAAAAATAGAACCACATATTAAATTACTGTTAACTGTACATTAATATTTATGTCAAATGAATCTAACATACACATAAAATTATTTAGCTATACTTGTTTTATAATATAAAAAATTCTTTGTCTAATAGCTGATTATCTCGAGTATATTTGTTATGCGTGTTAATTTCCGCGTTAATACATAAATTTGCACATATTGTTGATTCTTTTAAATTAATATATTCCACTGTCGTTAAATATTTATATTAATACATTAAGAACATATCTCGCAAATAATTAATATATAGTTGAATGCATTTATGTGTCGTATGTCAAATATAAATAAATATTTCATTAGTTTTGTATCTCAAAAGGATAAATTTGCAACATTGTCAAACACATATTATATTTTCGTCTTATCATTTCTATGTGCTCCCCATCCATAAATATCATAGAAAAGATTTAAATTATTAAAGTGTAGTCAATTTAATTTTAATTTTATTTAATCAAAGAAGCAATACATAGTTGAAGAAGGAATTTCGAATAAAATCAATTCAGAAGTGCATTATAAAATAAAAAAATGTATATAATAAAACGTACGTAAATATGTTAAAACATATATGATAGCTTTTAAAATTAAATTGACTTCTAATTCTATTCATGTAAAGTTTTAGATAAATCTACGTAAATTTTCTTTATTGCTTTCTCTATTTCTAATCTAAAAGAGATAAATAGCAAATATAATTTAAAAAGTTGAAAAGAAACTTATTCGATTCAGAAGACTTCCCCTTCTCTTTTTCATTTTATCCAAAGGAAATTCGAATTTCTAACAAACATATGTTACATTTAAAAAGTATCAGTAAAAAAATTTACATTATTGAAAAGTAATTATATCTTAAATAATTCTTATTTGTAAAATAATGGAAAACGTGCTTCTAGCACACAGACGATACTGCATACAATTCTGACAACAAATAACATCCTATTTCCGATTTAAGAGAAACAAAGAGCAAATATAATTAAAGAAATTAAAAAGCGAAATTTATACTTTTGAAAAGTAAAGCTATCTTAAATAGTTTCTTGTTTGTGAAAGGGAGAAGGAACTTCTAACAAAAAGATGATTCTGTTTTGTTGATCTGTGGAATTCTGACAACAAATAGCATTTGTTCGTATTGGCTAATGTGATATAGACAAATAAAAAGAAATAACGTTCTTAACTTCTATACATCTAGCTCTCATTATCATATTATCTGCTATATGCAGAAGACATAGAGACAATAAATTTTTGCTTTGGTAAGATAAAGAATAGTAAGAATTTAATAATTAAGTAAAAACCAAGTAAGAATTCAACTATTTAATAATAATTTTTGTATCATGCTTCATTAGTACTTTTTTAATGTTAAGCCATTATTTTTTGTTCATAATATTGTACGTTATTTAAATCAAATTATATGAATTCAAAATCTTATGATTTATAACATATTAAACACAATTCGAAAAATCGTTACTTATTCTGTATTTCGTAAGTATTTCGAAAAAGTCTGTAATTCGTAAGTATTTTAATTTTAACAATTGTAATATTTTATATTAGTTAAATATTTAATATTAGTTTTAAAAATTTGGTATTATACCTATGACATTTTTTTATTTCCGTAGAAGAATAATTTGACAAAACGAGCATAACAAAACTATTTATATTAAAATTCGCCTTGACAGAAAACATTAGACTGTAAAGTAATATTATTTAAAAGAATTTATGTAAAAACTGTTTATAATATAGGGCTTTACATACACATATTATTATAATACATGTAAATAATTGTAATGAAATTATTAATACTATGTACTAAATTCAGTAAAACTGTTTGCATAGTTTCCATGATTTCCTCAAAAAGACATATTATGAGGACTAAACGATCAAAATTTTAGTTCAGATTAGAATTATAAATTTCATAAGAATTATAAATTTCATTTTCATTTTTTAATAGTCATTAGTTTAAATTTGATTGGAATTTAATATACTATTCTATTTTTTTCATAAAAATTATTAATCGACTGCAATCTTAAATCATTCAAAATTACATTGGCAAATACGAGAAAATTCCTCATATTATAATTGCTTTGTGATTTTGAAATTATATTTTCAATTTTATTTTGTTGTTTAATAACAATTATATAATGTGAATGTAAAAAAAAGTAATAATATTAGTGATTACATAAATTAATTTGTGGCATGACTATTTTGAAAGTTATTTTAACAATAAATATATGCTTCCTCTCTCCCTCAATTAATTCAATTAAATAATTATTATATGAAAAATTTAAGATGATTTTTAATGTTTTTTTTTGCAATTTTGCCAAAAGTAATAAAGAGAAATTCAATTTACAATAAATATTATTGTATTAAATTTTACTTGTTTTATATTCATTTGTAATTTGAAATTCTTTCTTTCATTTTATTACTAAATATATTCTGTTTCTTCTGACATTCTCTCGTCACTCTTATATCCTTACTAATAAATATTTAACTCAATCTAGATTTCCTTTTGTATTTCTTTGTTTTTATACGTCGTATATAAACTAAGAGAATACCAACGCATTTCTCATTTAGACATCAAAATTAATTGTTCTTAATTTATAGGTATCGCAACAAGTGTTGAAAATGAATAAACTAAACGACTAAGTGAATAAAAGAAATATAAATATACGGTTAAATTTTATTAATTCTAATTAAGAAAAAGATAAATAATGGTTATCATGAATACGCAACTACAATGTTCCGCTTTCACTGCTATTATTGCCTTCGTAATTTTCGTAATCCCAGGTAAGACAATTTATATTTAACTTTAATAAATTAAACAATATATACATGTATGAAATAACAATCATAATTTACAAGTATATAAAATAAAATTAAGTAATACATATATAAATGTGCAAATGTAAAATTAAAATATTAAATTAAAATATTCAGTCATAATATAAAAAATTAACATAGATTGAAACATGTATGGAAACATATGGATCAACTAACTTTATATAATAAAATAATTCAAATATGTGAAACAAAGGAAATTATTAAATAATAATAGAAACTCTAAATTAATAAATTTAAATAATTATCAAATCTATAACTTGATTCATCCTTATTTAATCTTTATGGTCCAGTATATAATAATATATAAAATATATAAATGTGTGACATGAGTCTTCATTTAACACAACATTAAAAAGTGGATATAACAAAGCGATACCTACAACAGAAATTAATTTGGACATATTAAATTTAATCATATCATGATTGAATCACTCAGTTCATAATAAATTATTTAAAAGAAAAAAAAAAAGTGAAAAATCTTCTGTCAGATATGTATCAAAAAATGTCCAATAAAATTAGGCTTTACATGTCGTATAATTAAAAAAGAAATGTCGATATTTTCATAGATGCCATCACCGGAAACATAGAATTAACAAAAAATATAAGTACAGTTTCAACAAATAGTACAAACAACAAAACTGTCCATGAGACATCGGATTCAGGACATTGGCGCAAATATATAATTACTCTAATAATAGGTGTAGTGGGTTGTATTATATTTATAATACTATTTTGGATAAAATATATTGGTACGTTTAATTTTCATAACATTTTGGTTCATAACTTTATAATTAATAATTTGATATATAAATCTTCTGAATGTTTGTTGAAGAAGCACCTATATACATCTATAATATAATATTGCTAACATTAGACTTTAATGGGATATGTCTTCATTTATAAATTTAGATAAAGGCGATTAATAATTATTATTAAAATTTCTTCGTTAAATTTAGTACACGTATGTGCAAAGATATATATTTATAATAGTAATATTTTTGCAGGTTTCGACAACATTATAAACATAATCCGTAATAGGTGGAGAAATACAATGTATCGTTTGAGAAACTGGCGTCGATATCTTCAAAGAAATCGTCCTGAACCTCCTGTAAGACATGACTTAAACGGTGGAATACAAATTATCGAGCGTAAGAAATAGCATATGCAATATATATAAACGCAATCATATTGTTCGCAATTATAATACTACTTCGAAAAACATTTTTTCATAGAAATTAATAATCTTTTCTAGAAATTCTAGTTATTAATTTTGAAACGTTTCTATCTCTTTATTTTTTTAATCTGGATTTTTTTAATACTGGATTTCATATAATCCTTACTAAGATATCAGTTCTAATTATTCGTTACTCCTTTACAAATCATACAAACTGTAAATTCGTGTAATATTATTTTTATTCTTAAATATAACATCAATCTTTATTAATTTTTTATACTTGACATAAAAACGTACAAAATGTACTTGGCATATTGCGATACTTATACTTGCGATAACTTAATATATACAATTTTAATATTGTAATATAAAGTAACATTGTGTAACAAGTGAACTTTACAACTAATTTTCTAGTAGAATTTTATATAGATAATTACAGAATTTCATTACTCTTAATTCCGTATTGTTAGAAATTACATCTAAAAATTACAATAATTAATTTGTCTTTTACAGCAATGAATTAATTAATGGGAGGACAAAAATTATACATACAGCGGGTACTAACTAATCTATAGTATCGATTTAAAATGACAACCTGCAAAGTGAATTCAAAATATAAACAATACATTCTTCGTTATTATTTTTAATTATATATGTGATAACTAAATACCAAACTAAATGCATATAAATTATATGTAAATTTTAATTAACTGAAGATACAAATACATTAATATTATAATTTGAAATTTAGAATTTGTCACATAAAATATTTATTTATTTAGTATCGATAACATACAACATAAATAAATATATTTATAAATATGTATCTGCTCAAAAAGTAAAATCAAAATACATATAAATATTTCAAATGCCTACTTTTTATAAGCAATTCTTTTATTATAAGTTCTAATAATTCTTATAAGTACAAAAAGATAATATTGCATATAGTAAATCAATAAGAACGAATTTCAAATGTGATGTTAAATCTTTAGTTAAAAACGATAAATCATATTTCCCTAATTAAAATTTAAAGTATGTTATAAATGATAACATTATTAATTTCTTATAAACTATAAAGTATAATTATATATAAATTATTATAGTATAACTATATATAATTTATGAAATACAAATTATACATATATTATAGTTTATATGAATTAATGAATTACATAATATAACATAATAAAATTATAATTTACATGTATATGTATATAAATGTTACATTTAAGATCAGTTAACATAAGATAATTTAAGATAACATAAATTAACTTCAGATAAGTTGACAAAATCAACATTTTCTTGTATGATTAGTTTTACTGTCGCTCATATACTTTGACTGCCATTGTAGTAGATTGTAATATGAATATAAATATATTTATTGACAATATTCTGAAATTACTAGATTATTTAAAAGTTATCCAAAATATCTTTACTAATAATAGAAGTATATACTATTATTATATTATTGTTAATTGTAAATTAATATTTATGTCATATGGATCGAATACATATACAAAATTATTTAACTATACATGTCTTATGACATAAAAAATTTTTTGTTTAATAGCTGATTACCTTTATTATGCGTGTTAATTTCCGCATTAATACGTGCGCATAAATTTACACATATTGTTGATTCTTTTAAATTATTATATTCAACTGTCGTTAAATACATTACTTAATTAAGACCATATCTCGTAAATAATTAATATATAGTTGAATGCATTTATGTGTCGTATGTCAAATATAAATGAATATTTCATTAGTTTCGCATCTCAAAACGACAAATTTGCAACGCAACATTGTCAAATGCATTATATTTTCATACTACCTTTTCTGTGCTCCCCAGAAAAGATTTAAATTATTAAACTGTAGTCAATTTAATATTAATTTTATTTATCAAGGGAATAAATTAATATTAAATTATAAATCATAGAAACAACACCTGAAGAAGAAATTTCAAAAATAAAAATATTAATTTAGAATTATATTAAAAAATAAATAAATATAAATATAATAAAATTTACGAAAACATGTCAATACATATATGATATTTTTTTAAAATTAAATCGACTTTTAATACTTTCTGTGACAACTTTCAGATATATCAATTTATATTAATTTTTCTCTATTGCTTTATTTGTTATCTAAGAGAAACAAAGAGCAAATATAATTAAAAAAATTGAAAAGCAAATTTTATTATATTGTAAAATAAAGCTTCTATGTAGGATTCTGACAACAAATAGCATTCGTTCTTATTGGTTAAGGTGATATGGACAAACAGAAGTAACATTCTCGACTTCAATACATCTAGTTGTCATTACCACATTATCTGTCATATACATAAGACATAGAGGCGGTAAATTTTCGCTTTGGTAAGATAAAGAATAGTAAGAATTTAATAATTAAGTAAGAACTAAGTAAGAATTCAACTATTTAATAATAGTTTTTGTATCATGCTTCATTAGTACTTTTTTAATGTTAAGCCATTATTTTTTGTATTGATAATATTGTACGTATTTAAATCAAATTATATGAATTCAAAACCTTATGATTTATAACATATTAACAAAACTCGAAAAATCATTACTTATTCTGTAGTTCGTAAGTATTTTAATTTTTACAATTGTAATATTTGTTTTAAATATTTTGATATTATACCTATGACATTTTTTATTTCCGTAGAAGAATAATTTGACAAAATAAGCATGACAAAATTATTTATATTAAAATTCGCCTTGACAGAAAACAGGTTCTAAAATAATATTATTTAAAAAGAATTTATGTAAAAAGTGTTTATAATATACGGCTTTACATACATATATTGTTATAATACATGTAAATAATTGTAGTGAGATAATTATTAATACTATGTACTAAATTCAGTAAAACTTGCACAGTTTGCATAGTTTCCGTGATTTCCTCAAAAAGCTATACCATGAGAATTAAACGATCAAAATTTTCGTTCAGATTAGAATTATAAATATTTCATAATTTTCATATTTTAATTAATAGTCATTAATTTAAATTTGATTTGAATTTAATATACTATTCTATTTTTTTCATAAAAATCACTAATCGATTGCTAACTTAAATTGCAATCTTAAATTCAAAATTATATTGGCAAATACGAGAAAAGTCCTCATATTATAATTGCTTTGTGATTTTGAAATTATATTTTCAATTTTATTTTGCTGTTTAACCGTTAATAACAATTATATAATGTGAATGTAAAAAACAGTAATAATATTAGTGATTAATTTACATAAATTTGTGGCATGGCTATTTGAAAGTTACTTTAACAATAAATATATGCTTCCTGCCTCCCTCAATTAATTCAATTAAATAATTATTATATGAAAAATTTAAGATGATTTTTAACGTTTTTTTTTTGCAATTTTGCCAAGCAAAAGTAACAAAGAGAAATTCAATTTACAATAAATATTATTAAATTTTAGTTGTTTTGTATTCATTTGTAATTTGAAATTCTTTCTTTCATTTTACTACTAAATATATTCTGTTTCTTCTGACATTTTCTGGTCACTCTTATATCCTTAAATAATAAATATTTAACTCAATCTCGATTTCCTTTTGTATTTCTCTGTTTTTACACGTCGTATATAAACTAAGAGAATATCAACGCATTTCTTATTCAGACATCAAAATTAATTGTTCTTAATTTATAGATATTACAACAAGTGTTGAAAGTGAATAAACTAAACGACTAAGTAAATAAAAGAAATATAAGTATACGGTTAAATTTTATTAATTCTAATTAAGAAAAAGATAAATAATCATGAATACGCAACTACAATGTTCCGTTTTCACTGCTATCATTGCCTTCGTAATTTTCGTAACCCCAGGTAAGACAATTATATACTTAATTTTACAATTTATACTTAACTTTAAAAAATTAAACAATATATACATGTATGAAACAACAATCATAATTTACAATAAAATAAAAATAAAATTAAGTAATACATATATAAATGTGCAAATGTAAAATTAAAATTCAATCATAATATCAAAAAATAACATAGATTGAAACATATATTAATGGTTTAATTAATTTTATATAATGAAATAATGTAAATATGTAAAACAAAGGAAATTATTAAATAATAATGGAAACTCTAAATTAATAAATTTAAATAACTATCAAATCTATAGCTTGACTTATACTTATTTAATTTTTATGGTCCAGTAAAATATATAAATATGTGATATGAGTCTTCATTTAACACAACATTAAAAAGTAGATATAGCAAAGTTATATCTTCAATTTAATTAAATTAATTTGACAACATAAATTAATTTTAATATCATGATTGAATCACTCAATTCATAATATTATTTAAAAGGAAAAAAAAAAATAAAAATCTGTCGGATACGTATCAAAAATGTCCAATAAAATTAGGCTTTATGTCATATAATTATAACATATAATTAAAAAAGAAATGTCGATATTTTCATAGATGTCAACACCGGAAACATAGAATTTACAAAAAATATAAGTATATTTTCAATAAGTAATACAAATAACGAAACCGTCGATCAGACAGTGGATGTCATAACCGGAAACATAGAATTAACAAAAAACATAAGTATATTTGTAATAAATAGTACAAACAACGAAACTGTCGATCAGATAGCGGATGTCATAACCGGAAACATAAAATTAACAAAAAACATAATTATAGTTTCAACAAATAGTACAAACAACAAAACTGTCGATCAGACATTGCATTCAGGACGTAGGATCACACTTATTGATCTAATAATACATGCAGTGTGTTTGATTGCAATAATAATTGTAATATGCGTAATAATTGTATAATTGTAATTATATTGTAATGATTTATGGTAAGTTTAATTTTCATAACATTTTGGCTCATAACTTTATAGTTAATAATTTAATATATAAATCTTCTAAATGTTTGTTGAAGAAGTATCTATACATCTATAACATGATATTATTAACATTAGACTTTAATAATCATATGTCCTCATTTATTATAAATTTGAACAAAGGCGATTAGTTATTATTAAAAAAAAATTTCTTCGTCAAATTTAATGCACATATGTGCAAAGATATATATTTATAGTATTTTTGCAGGTGTCGACAATATTATAAACAACATCCGTAATGGCTGGAGAAATACAATGTATCGTTTGAGAAACTGGCGTCGACATTTTCGAAGAAATCATCCTGAACCTCCTGTAAGATATGACTTAAATGGAGGAATAGAAATTATCGGACCCGTAAGTAAGAAATAACGTATGCAATATATAAACGCAACCATATTCTTCGCAATTATATTACTACTTCGAAAAGCACTTTTTCATAGAAATTAATAATCTTTTCTAGAAATTCCAGTTATTAATTTTGAAACGTTTCTATCTCTTTATTTTTTTAATCTGGATTTTTTTAATATTGGATTTCATATAATCCTTACTAAAATATCAGTTCTAATTATTCGTTACTCCTTTACAAATCATACAAACTGTAAATTCGTGTGATATTATTTTTATTCTAAAATATATAACATCAATCTTTATTAATTTTTTATACTTGACATAAAAACGTACAAAATGTACTTGCGATATTTATACTTGCGATAATTTAATATTGTACACAATTTTAATATTGTAATATAAAGTACATTAAATGGACTTTAGACAACTAATTTTCTAGTAGAATTTTATATAGATAATTACAAAATTTCATTATTCTTAATTCCGTATCGTTAGAAATTACATCTAAAAAAATACAATAATTAATTTGTCTTTTATAATAAATAAATTAATTAATAGGAGGATAAAAATTATACATAGAGCGGTTACTAACTAATCTATAGTATCGATTTAAAATGACAATCTGCAAAGTGAATCCAAAATATAAACAATACATTCTTCGTTATTTTTAATTATATATGTGATAACTAAGTATCAAACTAAATGCATATAAAGTCCAAACTTTAATTAACTGAAGAT
Organism: Pogonomyrmex barbatus; assembly: GCF_055798465.1. NCBI lineage: Eukaryota > Metazoa > Arthropoda > Insecta > Hymenoptera > Formicidae > Pogonomyrmex > Pogonomyrmex barbatus. The sequence goes on along the minus strand of NW_028297171.1, from coordinate 5,124,877 downwards.
ACAAGTCATCAATCATATTTGAAATTTAGAATTTGTCACATAAAATATTTATTTATTTAGTATCATACTACATAAATAAATATATTTATAAATATATATCTGCTCAAAAAGTAAAATCAAAATACATATAAATATTTCAAATGCCTTTTTATAAGCAATTCTTTTATTATAAGTTCTAATAATTCTTATTAGAGTTCTTATTATAAGTTCTTATTATAAATTCTTATAAGTATAAAAAGATAATGTACATAGTAAATCAATAAGAACGAATTTCAAATGTTAAATCTTCAGTTAAAAACGATAAATCCTAAACGATATTTTCTTAATTAGAATTTAATTAGAATTTATAGTATGTTATAAATAATAACATTATTAATTTGTTAAACTATAAATATATAAATTTATGAAATACAAATTATAAACATATATCATAGTTTATGAATTAATGAATTATATGATATAACATACAAATTATAATTTACATGTATATGTATATAAATGTTAGATTTAAGATAAGTTGACAAAATCAACATTTCTTATGTGGTTTTATTGTCGCTCATATACTTTGACTGCCATTGTAATGGATTGTAATACAAATATAAATATATAGATTGTCAAAATTCTGAAATCTAAGTTTATTTAAAAATTATCCAAAATGTCTTTATTGAAAATATAACTACACTAAATTACTGTTAACTTTAAATTAATATTTATATCAATTAATATTTATATGGATCTAATACACAAAATTATTTAGCTATACTTGTTTTATGATTTAAAAAATTCTTTGTTTAATAGCTTATCTTATTAGCTCATTAACATATATCATAATTTATATAAATTTATAAGTTACGTATTATATGCATGTATTTACAGTTACATATTATGTGTTCCTCATCAATATTACAGAAAAAATTTATATTATTTTAAGACTTAGTCAATTTAATATTAATTTTATTTACTCAAAGAAACAATAAACAGTTGAAGAAGGAATTTCAAAACTAAAAAAATTAATTTAGAATTGTATTAAAAAATAAATAAATATTAATAAAATTTACGGAAACTTGTCAATACATATATGATATTTTTTAAAGTTGAATCGACTTTTAATCCTTTTTGTGTCAACTTTCAGATATATCATTTTAATGTAATTTTTCTCTATTGCTTTATTTGTGATCTAAGAGAAACAAAGAACAAATATAATTTAAAAAATTGAAAAATAAATTTTACAATGTTGTAAAGTAAAGCTATTATAGTTTCCTATTTGTGAAATAAGGAAGAAGATATACTTCTAACAAACAGACGATTCTATGTAGGATTCTGACAACAAATAGCATTCAATCCTATTGGCTAATGTGATACAGACAAACAGAAGTAGCATTCTCGACTTCTATACATCTAATTGTTCATTACCACATTATCATATACATAAGACATAGAGACGGTAAGTTCTCCCTTTAGTAAGATAAAGAATAATAACAATTTAATAATTGAGATCAACGCAACAATTTAACATTGGTTTTTATATCAGATTCCATTAATACTTATTTAATGTTAAGAAATTATTTTCTATAATATTGTATGTATTTGAATCAAAACCATACGTTTTATGACATATTAACGAAACTAGAATAATCGTTATTTAATCTGTAATTCTTAAGTATTTCATTGTTATCAATTGTAATATAATATTTTAAATATTTTGATATTATACTCATGATACTTTTTATTTTCGTATAAGAATAACTTGATAAAACGAGCACGATAAAGACTAATATAAAAATTCACAGAAAGCATAATGTTGTAAAGTAATATTAAAGAGAATTTATATAAAATGTTTATAATATACGATTTCACATACACATATCGATACATGTAAAAAATTATAGTAAGATAATTATTAGTAATATGAGCTAAATTTTATGTTTTCATAGTCTCGTGATTTTCTCAAAAAAAAAAAAAACATCTAAATTATCATGATAAAAATTTTCGTTCAGATTAGAATTATAAATTAGAATTATAAATTATATTAGAATTATAAATTAATTTTTATTTCCTAATTAATAGTCATTAGTTTAAGTCTGATTGGAATTTAATATACTATTCTATTTTTTCGTAAAAATCACTAATAGATTGCTAACTGCAATCTTAAATCTTTGAAAATTACATTTTATTTCTCATATTTTACTTGCTTTGTGATTTTGAAATTATATTTTCAATTTTATTTTGCTGTTTAACCGTTAATAACAATTATATAGAGTGAATGTAAAACAATCTTCCACCTTTCCGTGTAATCTTATATACGTAATCCTGAAACATTTCCGTAAATCAAAAATTTCAATTAAGTAATTATAATGGAAAAATTTAAGATATCCTTAACTTTTTGCGACTTTGCCAAGAAGAAGTAATAAAAGAGAAATCAATTTTCTCTTGCAATAAATTTTACTTGTTTTACCTTCATTGTAATTTAAAATTCTTTCTTACATTCTATTTGTAAATATATTCTGTTTCTTCTAATGACATTAAATCTTTTTTTCTTATATCCAAAACTGATAAATATTTAACTAAATCCAATCTCGATTTCCTTCAAATCTTATTTCTTTATTTCTACACGTCGTGTACGGACTAATAGACAAGTACTGATACATTTAATACGGACAAAAATAATTCTTAATATATTAATATTGTACTATTATACTATATTAATGTATTTTAATTCTCAATTTTAGATATTACGAGAGTTATAAGTGAATGTATTGAATAATTAAGTGAATAAAATAAATATAGTTATACAGATAAATTTTATTAACTACAATTAACAAAAAAATTGAAAAAATAATGGTTACTATCAATACCCAACTGCTATGTTTCGCCTTTACTATTATTATTACTACTATTATTATCTATGCAATTTTCGTAACATCAGGTAAGATAATTTATATAACTTTAAAAAATTAAACAATATATACATGTATAAAACGTCAATCATAATTAATAAAATAAAATTATGTAATACATATATGAAAGTACAAGTTTATTCAAATATTTAATCGTAATATCAAAGTGACATAGATTAAAACATATAATAATAAAACAAGTAATCTTATATATCATGAAATAATATAACTACATAAAGAAAATTATAAAATAGTAATGGAAACTATAAACTAATAAATTTAAATAATTATCAAATTTGTAGTTTGACTAATCCTTATCCTTATTTAATTTTTATGGTCCATTACAACATATAAATGTGTGACACAAGTCTTCATTTAACATTAAAAAGTCAATATAACAAAGCCATACCTTCAACTCAAAAATTAATTTGACAACATAAATTTTAATCATATTATAATTAAATCACACAGTTCATAACAAATTATTAAAAAAAAAAATAAATATCTTCTAATATAATTGTATCCAATATAATAAATAAAATTAGGCCAATAAAATTAGGCTTTACAAGTTGTATGTAATTAAATAAGAAATGTCGATATTCTCATAGATGACATCACCGGGATGAAATTAACAAGAAACATAAGTATATTTTCAATGAATAATACAAATAACGAAACTGTCGATCAGACAGCGGATTCAAAAGGCCAATCAATCTATTTTTTTATGTCACGTTTAGTAAGTGTAGGTTTAGCTATATGTGGAATTTGCGTATCTATATTCATAAACAGTAAGTTAATTTTCGCAACATTTTTGCTCATAACTTTATAACTAATTAATTCATATATAAATCTTCTAAATATGTGTTGAAGTAATATCTATAATAAATTGCTAACATCAGATTTTAATCATACATTACACAATAAAGTGTTACACAGTAAAATGTTAAGAATGAAAAAGACATGGAGTATTTTCTCATTTATTATAAAATTGGACGAACGCGACTAATATTTAATATAAAAAAAATTTCTTCAATTTTAATACACGCAACATATACGCAATCATATATTCATATCATACTTGCAGATGTCAGAATTATTAACTACATCCATAATGGTTATAGAAATACAATGTACCGTTTGAGAAATTGGCGTCGATATTTTCGAAGAAATCGTCCCGAACCTGTTGTAAGACTTGAATTAAACGAAAGAATAGAAATTCTCAAACAGGTAAGTAAGAGACAATGCAGGCAATGCATAAATCCAACTATATTATTCGCGATCATAGTGCTACTTCAAAAAACATTTTATCATAGAAAGTAAAAATCTTTTCTAAAAATTTAAGTTTCTAATTTATACTTTGAAACGTCTCTATCTCTTTGTTTTCTTAATCACTAGATTTTATATCAGTTCTTGCTAAAATATCAGTTCGAATTATTCGTTTCTCCTTTACAAGTCGCACGAACTGTAAATTCGTGTGATATTATTTCTATTCTACAATATATAATATCAATATTTATTAATTTTTTATATTGTAATGACATAAGAAACGTACGAAATGTATTTAACATATTACGATATTTATACTTGGGATTAATCTACACAATTTCAATATTGTAATATCAAATAACATCAGGTCGACTTTATAACTAATTTTCTAGAATTGTATATAGATAATTACAGAATTTCATTAAACTTAATTCCGTATCGTTAAAAATTATATCAAAAGAATACAATAATTAATTTGTTTTTTACAGGAAGAAATTGATTAATAGGAGGACACAAATTATTATATGCAGTTACTATCTACAGTATCAATTTAAAATGAAATGATTGAAATGACAACCTGCAAGTGAATTCTAAACATGAACAATATATTTCTCATTATTATTTGTAAAAATATATGTGAGTATTAAGTATCAGATTTAAATGCACATATATTTTAAACTTTAATTAATTGAAGAGTACAAGATACATAAGAATATACAAATACATCAATATTTGGAATTTATGATTTGTCAATATAAAATATTCATTTATTTAGTATAGATTACAGAGGCTGAATATGATAAATGAATATATTTATATAAATGTAGCTATTCACATAAGTAAAATGTGAATATATATCTTATATTTTTAACATTTACTTCTTATAAATAATTCTTATTCACTAGTTCCAGTACAAAAACACAATGTATATAATAAATCAATAAGAACAAATTTCAAATATTAAATCTTTAGTTAATATTGAAAAATGATATTTCCTAAATTAGAATTTAAAATATGTCGTAAATGATAATATTATCAAATTCTAAATATAAAATTATAAAATTCTAAATAAATATATATTATAAAAAATATATAATTTAATAAGATACAAATTATAAATATATTCTATTATAGTTTATATGAATTTATAAATTACATAATATAACGTACAAATTATAATTTACATGTACATGTACATAAATGTAATAAATTGTATGATGTAATAAATTTAAGATAAAATGTTAAATTTGACAAATTCAACATTTCTTATATGATTAGATTTACTGTTACATATATCTTGGCTGTTCATTGTAATGAATTGTAACACGAATATAAATATATATACTGACAAAATTCTGAAATCATCAAATTATTTAAAAATTATCCAAAATATATTTATTGATAATAGAAATACACACTAAATTACTGTTAATCATAAATTAATATTTATGTCATATCAATCTAATACACGCACAAAATTATTTAGCTATACGTGTCTTATGACATAAAAATTTCTTCATTTAATAGCTGATTATTTTGGATTATGCGTGTTAATTTCCACGTTAATACGTGTGCATAAACTTGCAGTTATTGTTGATTCTTTTAAATTAATATATTCAACTGTTATTGAATATACATATAGATTAATGCATTAAGAACATATCTCGCAAATAATGAAAGTATGATTGAATGCACTTATGTGTTGTAGGTCAAATATAAATAAATATTTCATTTATCTCAAAACGATAAATTTGCAACGCAACATTGTCAAACACATATTATATTTTTGTTCTAACTTTTCGTGCTGCTCATAAATATTACAGAAAATATTTAAATTATTAAAATGTAGTCAATTTAATATTAATCTTATTTAATCAAAGAAACAATATATAGATGAAGAAAGAATTTCAAAACTAAAAATTTAATTTAGAATTGTATAAAAAAATAAATAAATATAAATAAAACCAAATTAAAGGAAATATGTCAATACACATATGATACTATTTAAAGTTAAATCAACTTTTAATCCATTTCGTGTCAACTTTCAGATATATCAATTTATGTAATTTCTTTCTTTCTTGTTTTATTTTGATCTAAGAGAAAGAACAAGAAGCAAATATAATTAAAAAAATTAAAAAGCAAATTTTATAATATTGAAAAGTAAAGCTATCATAGTTTCCTGTTTATGAAATAAGGAAGAAGAAACTTCTAACAAATAGACGAATATTTAGACGAATTATTTAGGATTCTGACAACAAATAACATTCGTTCGTATTGGCTGTGATACAGACAAACAGAAATACCGTTCTCGACTTCTATACATCTAGCTGTCATTATCACGTTATCTGCCATACACAAAAGACATAAAGACGATAAATTTTCGCTTTGATAAAATAAAGAATAATAAGAATTTAATAATTAAGTAAAAATCAAGTAAGAATTCAACTATTTAATATTGGTTTTTGTATCATGTTTCATTAGTACTTTATTAATGTTAAACCATTATTTTCTATTGATAATATTGTACGTATTTAAATCAAATTATATAGATAAATTCAAAGCCTTATGATTTATAACATAACTCGAAAAATTACTTGTTCTGTAGTTCGTAAATATTTTAATTTAATTACAATTGTAATATTTGTTTTAAATATTTTGATATTATACCTATGATATTTTTTTATTTCCGTATAAGACTAATTTGACAAAACGAGCATGACTAATATTAAACTAACTAATATTAAAATTCGTCTCGACAGAAAACTAAGAGAAAAAGAAAATTAAGAATTGAGAAAAGAAAATTAAGAAAAGAAAATTAAGAAAAGAAAATTAAGAAAAGAAAATTAAGATTAAAGTAATATTATTTAAAGAGAGTTTATGTAAAAAGTGTTTATAATGTACGGTTTCACATACACATATTGTTAAGATACATAAAAAAATGTTGTGAGATAATTGTTAATAATAATAATTGTTAATATTTTGAACAAATTTAGTAAAATTTAGTAAAAGTGTTTCCACAATTCCCATGACTTCCTCAAAAAAAAACATATCATGAAAACGATAAAAATTTTCGTTCAGATTAGAATTATAAATTAATTTTAATTTCGTAATTAATAATTATTAATTTAAGTCTGATTAGAATTTAATATACTATTTTTTATATTCTATTTTCATAAAAATCATCGATTATTAACTAATTGATTACAATCCTGAATTTTTTGAAAATTACATTTCATATTCTCATATTTTATTCGCTTTGTAATTTTGAAATTATATTTTCAATTTTATTTTGCTGTTTAACCGTTAATAACATTTACATAATGTAAATGTAAAAAAATAGTAATATTATTGATTATGCATAAACTATTTATGGCTATTTGAGAGTTACTTTATAATAAACTTTATAATAAATATATTCCCTTTTACCTTCGTTCCTTCTACCTGTCCCGTGGTACCTCATATACTTAATCCTTAAACAGATAAGAACAGACGCATTTCTTAACGTCTACTAATATCATACGCCTAACTAATATCAAAATAATTTGTTCTTAATTTTAGGAATTACAAGAATTCTAAGTGAATAAATTAAGTAACTAAGTGAATCAAATAAATACAGTTTTACATTTCAATTTAAATTTTAATTTAATTAATACCAAGAAAAAGATTAAATAAATAATGATTACTATTAATACGCAACTGGTATATTCCGCTCTCATTGCTATTATCTTCGTAATTTTAACTTCAGGTAAGATAATTTATATAAAAAATTATACAACACGCACACACACACACACACACACACACACACACACACACACACACACACACACACACACACACACACACACACACACACACACACACACACACACACACACACACACACACACACACCAACATCAAAAAAATGACATAGATTGAACATATGTTAACGAGACAAGTAATATCATATCGTAAAATATAACTACATAATAAAAAGAAAATTAAAACAATAATTAAAACTGTATATTAATAAATTTATATAAGCATCAAATCAATATTTTAATGTATCCTTATTTATTTTTTACAGTCCCTTATAAGATATAATATGTGATACAATTCTTCATTTAACACAACATTAAAAAATCGATATAACAAAGCTATACCTTCTATCTATTAAAAATTAAAAATTATAAATTTGACAACAAAAAATAATGTTAATCATACTATGATTGAATTAGACAGTTCATAATAAATTATAAAAAAAATTAAAAATCATATGATATATATATATGTAACAATAAATGTCCAATAAAATTAGGATTTACAAATTATATGCAATTGAATAAGAAATATTAATATTTATAGATGTCATCACCGGGAACATGGAATTAACAAAAAACATAAGTATAATTTCAACAAATAGTACGAACAATGAAACTACCAATCAGACAGCGAATTCAAAAATTCCATCAAAGAATAATCCTATATTAAAATATTTAGTGCTTTTCGGTTTAATTATAGGGTTAATTGTCACACAGATATTCATAACGTGTAAGTTTACTTTTTACAACATTTTTGCTTATAACTTTATAACTAAGTTAGTTCACATAATCTTCTAAATCTTCTAAATGTATGTTGAAGTTATATCTATAATATGATATTGCAAACATTAGATTTTAGTCATAATATTGTTACTCAGTAAAATGTTATGTATAAAAAAACCAGGAAGTATTTCCTTATTTATCATAAATTTGGACAAACGCGATTAATATTAAATATTAGAAAAAAGTTTCGTCAATTAAGTAATTCAAGTAATACAAATATATGCAAATATATCTACTTGCAGATTACAGAGACATTATTAACTACATCCATAATAGCTATAGAAATACAATGTATCGTTTGAGGAACTGGCGTCGATATTTTCGAAGAAATCGTCCTGAACCTGTTGTAAGACATGAATTAAACGGAGGAATACAAATTATCGAATAAGTAAGAAGCAATGTTTGCAATGTATAAACGCAACTATTACTTTTGATCATAATACTACTTCAAAAAGCATTTTTTCATAAAAAATAAAAATCTTTTCTAAAAATTCAAGTTTCTAATTTAGATATTGAAACGTTTCGATTCTCTTTGTTTTCTTAATCACTGGATTCCATATAGTCTTTACTAAGATATCAGTTCGAATTATTTGTTACTTCTTTACAAATTGTAAATTCGTGTAACATTATTTTTATTCCACAATATAATATCAATCTTTATTAATTTTTTATATTGTATTAACATAAAAAACATACAAAATGTATTTGGCATATTATACTTGCAATATTTATACTTGCAATAACTTAATATACACAGTTTTAATATTGTAATATCAAGTAATATCAAGTCGCCTTTATAACTTTATAATTTTCTAGTAGAATTTTAGATAGATAATTACAGAATTTCATTACTCTTAATCTCATTACTCTGTATCATTAAAAATTACATTTAAAGAATACAATTTAAAGAATACAATAATTTGTTTCTTTACAGTACGAAACTTATATATAGGATTATGGGAGGACAAAAATTATTACATACAACAATTACTAATCTATAGAATCGATTTAAAGTGACAACCTGCAAAGTGAATCGCAAATATAAACAATATATTCTTCGTTATTATTTTTAATTATTATAAATATATATGTGATAACTAAGTATCAAACTAAATGCATATAAAGTTTAAACTTTAATTAATTGAAGATACAAGTACATCAATATTTGAAATTTAAGATTTGTCAGTATAAAATATTTATTTATCTAGTACCGATATTATACGCCATAAATAAATATATTTATAAGTATGTAACTGCTCACGAAAGTAAAATTAAAATACATATTATATTTCAAATGTTTACCTTTTATAATTACAATTTCCAATTTTTTATTATTAGTTTTAGCATAAAAACATGTCGTAATGTACATAATAAATCAATATGAATAAATTTCAAATATTAAATCTTCAATTAAAAACAATAAATCATATTTCCAAAATTAGAATTTAAAGTATGTTATAAATGATAATATTATAAATTTCTATAAATTATAAATATATAATTTTATGAAATTATAAACATATATTATAAACATATATTATAGTTTATATAAATTTATGAATTACATAATATAACATACAAATTATAATTTACATATATATGTATATAAATGTTACATTTAAGATATAAGTTGACTCAACATTTCTTATATGATTAGTTTTACTGTTGCTCATATACTTTGACTGCCATTGTAATGGATTGTAATATGAATATAAATATATATATATATATATTGACAAAATTCTGAAATCATTAGATTATTTAAAAATTATCCAAAATGTTTTTATTAATCACAGAGTACACACTAAATTACTGTTCATTGTAAATTAATATTTACTTAATATTTATTTGTCATATGGATCTAACACACGCACAATATTATTTTATATTATAGCTATACGTGTCTTATGACATAAAAAAATTCTTTGTTTAATAGTTAATTATCTGAAGTATATTTGTTATGCATATTGATTTCCGTGTTAATACGTGTACACAAATTTGCACATATTGTTGATTCTTTTAAATTAATTATATTCAATTGTCATTAAATACATACATTAGTACATTAGTACATTAAGAACAGATCTTGCAAATAATGAACCTGTGATTGAATGCATTTATGTATCGTATGTCAAATATAAATAAGTCGGTAAATATAATTTCATTCATTTCATATCATAAAACAATAAATTTGCCAATGCAATAAACACATTATTATCAAACACATACTATATGACAGAAAAGATTTATGTTTTTAAAATGTATTCAATTTAATTAATTTTGTTTAATTATAGAAACAATACATAGGTGAAGTAAGAATTTCAAAACTGAAAAAAATCAATTCAGAATTGCATTATAAAATAAATAAAAATAAAAAAAATTAGACTTACGGAAACATGTTAAAACATATATGATACATTTTAAAGTTAAATGATACATTTTAAAGTTAAACTTTTAATTTTCTTCATAATTTCAGATCTATGTAATCTTTCTTTATTTCTGATGTAAAAGAAACAAAAAACAAATATAATTAAAAAAGTTAAAAAGCTTAATCGATTAATATGATCTCCTCTCTCAAAAAACTTCGAATTTCTAACAAAAACGAACATTAAAAAAATATTAACAAAAGATTTTATATTACTGAAAAGTAATTCTATCTTAAATTATTTCTTGTTTGTGAAATGAATGATAAGGCGCTTCTAGCAAATAAACGATTCAAAATGTCCAAAACGTCTTTATTAAAAATAATAACACACAATTAATTATCACGCGTGCATTGATTTAAAAATTTATATTTATATTATAGTTACTAAAAAATTTTGTTTCAAGTAATCGATTTCATTTTGATAGTCAATATAATTTAAGTCTAAAAAAGCAACATAAAGTTAAAAAAAAACAATTTTTCAAAATTAAAAAAAGAAAAGTTAAAAAGTTAAATTTTTTTTTAGATGAATATCGTGTAAGTAACGCTTATTTAGACAAATGTACAGATATAGTTCAAGAAATTTGAGAACTAATTTTTTGATTAAATTTTTCCAAGATTGGGGAAAAATACAAATTATATGCGCGTTTTTGTTGTTATATTTATCAATATTTAGAAATAAAATAAAGAAAATTATATAATATTGAAAATAATTTGACTTTAATTAATATAACTTTACCAAAAAATTTAAGAGCCAACAATTTTGTATTAATTTTTAATTAAACATAAATACAATGAAAAGTTAAAAAATAATTTTAAAATAAAAATTCAATATAACTTTTGTGAGATAAATCGTATATATATATATATATATATATATATATATATATATATATATGAATTAAATAATTGCAAATTATTAGATTTATAAATAAAATAATTATATACAATATAATTAAAAAAAAAAAATATATATATATATATATATATATATATATATATATATATATATAGTGTGTGTGTGTGTGTGTGTGTGTGTGTGTGTGTGTGTGTGTGTGTGTGTGTGTGTGTGTATGTATAATTTATTTTTAAATGCATATAATTTATTTCTAAATTATCCCAATCCTTGAGGTTAAGAGAGATAGTATAAAATAGAAATCTGAAATGAATTTAAGTATCAAAATATATAAATGTTTTTAAATTATACCATATTGAAAACTTAATATCAAGTAACATTCCTCATAAATATGACAATAAGAATCAACAATTCTGTGAAATTCTGTGAAATAACCTTATATATGTATTTATTTATTTTGTTTAATTACAAATAAAAGTAACGTTCTTATAACTTTCCTAAAGTACAATTGTTACTTATATGTTGTCTGTCACACATAAAAGACATAGAGCCGATCAAATTTGGTAAGATTAAAGAATTGATTTTTATAATAATTTAATTATTAAGCATAAAATAAATAACTAATAGATTATAACTTTTTACATAAAAGTATTTCTTAATCTTATTCTCACTTTTTTAAAATGTATTTTGTTTGCATGGATATCGATCGTAATATTTTTGAAATCTTATACTCTATACTCTATAGTATCTTTTTAGATATTAGATAAATAATTAAACTTTTGTCTTAAATACAATATAAAATGTTGGACAAATAATGATAAATTTCTTATAGTAGCTAATAAAAATAATCATGTTACTTTGTGTTACTACTTAGTTACAGGCATCAGTATAACAAGATTAATTACGACAAGATAAGCAAAAAAAAAAAGTATAATTTGTTTAGTTACATTTTATTATCTATAATTAGAAGAGAGAAAAAGAGTGAAAAATGTTTAACAGTAACGTTAAAATGCTATTTTTATTCTTGACCGCTGGGATTTTTATTGTAGGTAAGTTAATTTATATTGTACAAAACATGAATATTCCATTTATGAAATATAACAAATAAAAATATAAAGAGACACACGTTTATAATAAATATATTATATAAAATGCGTAACAAATATATATAAAATATAATTAGAAGAAAGAAATATGACGTAGATTAAAATATTGATAAATCAAGACAATACCTTTATATCATAAGGAATTATAAACTATATAATAAATTATCATATTAGAAAACGTACAATAAAATAATCAAAATATATAATCATTCGATTTATAATTTCATTTTTTTCTTTCTTTTATATGTAATATAACAATATATGTAAAAAGATATATAAAATAATTTTTCATGTATTATTCAATAATTAAAAAATTGTTGTAATAAGATTATATTTTTAATTAAAATTTAATTTATTAATAATTTATTTTAAATATGTTATTTGTTTCATTATATAATTATTCTATGTACAATAAAATTCATTTTTAATAAAATAAAATCTTTTAGAATAATTTTTATTATATTAATAAAAATCTAAAATAAATAAAAACGTAATCTTTAGAAATTGAATATAATATTGAATAAAATATCATTATTGTTTTAGATAATGTGAAAAAAGTTCGTGACATAAAAGTAAAATTGAGGAAAATTATAGATACAAAATATCAAAGACGACTTTTGCGAAGACATGGATAATCACAATATACGCAATGGCAGGCATAGCAATAGCAGTAATTTTATTTATTCTACTTTGCCTCTTTTATTCGATTACGTAAATGCAATTTTCATAATCTACTTATAATTTTATTATTAAACATAAAATATAATTTTATAATTCATAAATAAATCTAGTTTGCAGATATGTAAATATATGTAAAATGTTTATTTAAGAAAACTATAGAAATGCAGTAATCATGATATACTTTTAATATATAATATTCATTAAAATTTTAATGTATAAGAAAATATTAGATATTATTATATTATATTTATCATTATGATACCAGCAATAATTAAAATTATATCATAAAACTTCTTTTTTATTTTAACCTTATTTTAATTTATTTAACTCACTTATTTTAAATGCTTATTTTCAACAATTTGTTCACAGAATTATAAAATATATAAGAAATATTACAAATTATTGCTAGATATACTCGTAACATTTGGAGAAATTTATCCATTTAATTCGTCAGCATCGAAACAGATATGGAATACGTAGTGCACCGTTTCAAGATTTGATGAAGACATGGGGACATATCATTTATCAATTTACACTTACAGTAAGAAGAAATACACATTGTAAGTAAAAGATATTATAAGTAACAATATGTACATTATATTTTAAAAAATGCGACTAAATTATTCGTAAACATATTATTGCAAGTATTGTACGATTTAATATTTGCAGCAGTAGTTTAACATAAAATAAAAAATTGTTTTAAATATAAACTTTAAAATAAAACATAAAAATATTAATATTATTTCTTTTTCATCATTAAATTGTATTTGTGAAGATGATTGTGATATAAACAGTCGTAGAAAAAATAATGTATGAACATTCTTTCGCATGTTTTCTTTTAATTATTTAGCAATCTCATAATATATAATTTATATTTTAATATTTTTTCCATTTAAAAAAATGTAACATACATAAAATATGTTTATGCGATCTTTATTGTGATCAACTGCTATGTATATGTATATGTATGTATATATGTATATATGTATGTATGTATATATGTATGTATGTATGTATGTATGTATGTATGTATGTATGTATGTATGTATGTATGTATGTATGTATGTATGTATGTATGTATGTATATATGTATGTATGTATGTATGTATGTATGTATGTATGTATGTATATATGTATGTATGTATGTATGTATGTATGTATGTATATATATATGTATATATATATGTATATATATATATATATATGTATGTATATACATGTATCAGTTGACAATAAAATACACACATACACGAATTTAAATATTTGTTCTAATATTAAAATGTCTTCGTATAATTGATTCTTTTATTATAATTTTATGTATATCATAAATATTATAACTGTTTTCAATATTATAATATTAATACCTCTATATAAATTATAATTATTAACTATTTTTTACAGCAATTACGAGTTTTATATAAAAGTTATTATTATTATAAACAGAAACTATTATTAATCTGCAATATCACCATGACAATTTGCGAAATGAATTCTAAATATGGACAATGCACTTTCTATGTGTATGCATGATAATCAAATAACACTAATATAGACATATATAAATTTTAGACTTTATTTTAATAAATATAAAAATATATTATCTGGAAATTAAAAATTTTTTTCATAAGTAAATTGTGGATTTATTTATATAGATAATAAATAGTTACATAAATCATAAAATATATTTACAAATATGTAAATATGTATGTAGAAATACACAAGTAAAATAAATTTTAGATTTTATCATACCGTATACTTATAATTTCTTGTAAATGAGTTTCATCAATTCTAGTTTAAAAAATACTATTATATCAAGAACAAAGGATTTTAAATTTAATCAGTATTAATAATTATATTTATTAAGTAATAGTCTAAAATTTATATTAAAAAATTAATTATTATACTTACTAAAGTCTTTATTAACGATTTTACTTAAATAATTCAAACAAATTTTGGATATGGAGTCTTCGAAGCTCGTCATTATAAAAGTTAAAAGACTTTGCATAAAATATAAATGGATTCCATAATTTATTCAAAGTAAAATATCTAATTATCTAATTTTATTCTATGCAAAAAAATATTTAAACACATACATATATATGTATATATGTATGTATGTATATATACATATATATAAATGTGTAACATATTCAAAATATTATATGCATATAATTATTGTATAAAATTAACTATCATATCATGTATAAATAAATGTATAAATAAATCATTAAATATAAATCATTAAAATCAAAATTATTGATATTAATATTACTAGTCATATGTTTTCATTGTAATAATTACTTTGTAATAAATTATACAGATGTAAACATAAATATTAATTAAATCTTTCCGACTCAATTCATTTCTAAGTTATTCTATTCTCTTTATTTCTTTATTCAAAATAACATTGTAAGGTAGAAATTATTAAATATAACATCCTAGAATTTGCTATCATTAGTTGCTATCATAATATTTTTACGAACGTAATAAAGCAATAAAACATATGCATTAACATTATACATATCTTATCTATTTAAAATTTGATAATTTTATAATTTAACATCATAGACTCTTTAAATTTTCCTTGTTTTTTTTTTGTACAATATTTTGTACTTTATATTACAAATTGCGCATTAATAAACATTATTAATAATTATATTATATTAATTATATTAATATTAATAATTTATTTTTATAGTGGCGATTTGTTTTATGAAAACAGTGGTTACAAAGAACAACTATTGACTAATTTACAGAATGTTATGCTGACAATTTGAAAAACTAATACAAGTCTACGTTACACATGTTTTATTATTTCTTTTCAGTTTTTGTATATGATAATTAAATAAGTGACTTAAGCATATATAAATTTTAAATTTTAATTGAAATAATATGAGAAAGAGGCGCCTACACATGACGGTGTATGGCACTTAAAGAAGAAGAAGAATTGAATTATAATATTATATTTTTTATGAATGTATAAATTTATTAAGTATAATGTATTATTTGATAAATCTAAATATCAATTTAGAAATCATAGATAAATATTATTGTATGTGTGTATATATATATATATATATATATATGAATATTCATACTTAAAAAATTATCATATTTTAGTGTATACTAATTTAATATTTATTATACTCTTAATTATTAATATACTTAATTATACTCATTTAATATTTTGACAATGGGCTATGATCTAAGCTTTAAGAATAATATTATTATGAAACAAAAAAGCTTAAATTTAATCAATTTAATAAATTTATAATATTTCAAAACATTAATGTTATTTAATTAGTAAAGCAACGCATTATGAATAAAATGTTTAAAAATCTATATAGTAAATTTGACATTATATTGAAAAATTATTAAAAGCAAAAATAATAAAATTCAAGATATATAACTTTTTCTGTTTTTTCTTAGCTTTTTAATATATAATTTAAGAAAGTAACATATATTTAGTTTTCTTTCTAAACTAAAAAAAAAACAAATCTTAAATAGAATTCAAAAAATTGTGAATGTTTCTCATGTCACCTATTTAATTCTTAAAAAATGAATACATTCGTTAATCTTCAAATTCATTAATCCTAATAAAAAGATGCAAAAGTAATCAAATCCTAAATAATTGTGGTGTTTAAAAAAATCAAAATAACGAGGATTGACAATTTTGTATAGAACTTTGATTATTAATAATATTTAATAATATTTAACAATTAGCAATAAAAGTTGCGGTCTTGCATTTTTTCTCAAAAAATTTTCTCAATTTGCCTGACAGACTTTTACAATTCTTTCTTCATTATGAAAAATAAAAGATTTTTTAGAAATAGAAAGGAATCTCAACAATTTCTTGAGTATCAACTATTAGAGATTGTCAGTGAACAAAAATCTCCATTAATCTTAAACATTCTCACTGACAGTATACGTATAAACAAAATATACGCACATGCTCATATGTGCATACATAATATATGTGAACACATACTCTGTTACATTAAAATTATCAAAATAAAGTAAATTTTTACATATTTCCAATAAATATTCGAATTTTCCTCCAAGAAATATGAAGGTTAAATAATAATAAACAATTTTGTCTAATAATAGACAAATGGGTCAAATAATACTAAATACAGTCCTCTATAAGTAAAATCGTCAGTCAACTTATCATGTACCAAGCATAGGTTGATAAATTTTTGGTAAGTAATATTATCTTATTTCTATCTAGTTTTCATATTCAATCACATATACAATACTTTAATATATTAATTATTATGCCTAATTATTATTACTATTTCTTTAATGTTTTTTCTTTTATCATTGCACTTAGCTATTATAATTAAATTAGCTTATATACATTGTAACCTGTCCAACTAAATTTGCAAAGAACTATTCTTCCTGAAATTCATCAAAATTAATTATACTTTATAGATTATTCTTTTGTATTTAACAAAAGTTTATTATCGTATTCATGTTATCACATGTTAATGCAATCATGTATAATAAAAATTGACAATAAAATTAAATTATTTTAAGCAAATAAAATTTTGTCGTAGAATCTCGAATTATATTGTTAATTAATATTATAGTTATATTTTTCTATCCTTATTTAATCTTATTTAGAATTTATTTCTTTATCTCGAGTTAAACAAATAAAATATATTGTTGTATTCTATTGTTTTAAAATAATCATGTCACTATTTTCAGATAGTATACGGCAAAATACGTATTAAAAGTCTAATTTGATATATTTTTAAGTGTGGTGAGAATAAAATCTCAATATCTTATATTATGACGCAATCACTACAAAACATCATCTTTCTCATTTCAATTGTTGGTAAGATAATTTTTATTGTTTTATATATATATATATATATATATATATACTTGAAAAAGAAAAAACTTAAATAGCTTTATTTATATTTATTTACTACTCTCTTAATTGTATAAATTTTTAAGAAGACAAATAATATCTATGACATTTTTATAAGTTAATAAACAAAGTTATAAAATTTAAAAATAACTTAATATGACACAGTAATATAATTGAGATTAAAAAAAAAACATAATTTGAAATATTTTCTAATGGAAAGAATAACATACCTAAAATTATATGTAATATTGTAATTATAAATAAGATATTAATGCAAAATAAAAATATAAATACAATTATATAACTTTATTACAATTATATAACAAAATATAAATACAATTATATAATTTTTTCCTTTTGTTTAACGTAAAGATTAATTGTTATTTAATTATATAGCGTAATTTAAATTGTTCTATGTGTTAAACTGTTTTCTTTCTTTTATTTTCATTAAATAATTAACAAAAAATATTTTAAAAACAAATATTCATTATAAAAAATTAAATAATTAAAATATTAAATAATTTAATTTAGATTCAACAAATTTAATTTATCTCACAACAATGTTTATATTTAAAGAAATTAATTTTTTAATGTACAATTAATAATTATTATAATATCGATATAACAATATAATAAACAATATAATAAAGATAATCATTTACAATTGCAATTAATTTTCTAGGTATTGTAGCAGAAAATGTGACATCATCATTAATAAGTACTGAGGAAAAAAAAAATATTACAAAAGAATGCAAAGATATAAATTTAAACATTACAAATTACGAAACGTTTTGGTTTGAAATTGCTATACTTATAATGTTCATCTTAAATTCCTGTTTGTATTGGACAATGAGGTAAATAAAAGTATTATAGCATAAATGCTTATAACTTGAGAATTATTTTAATTTATATAAATAATTAATTTATAATAATATAAAAAATTTATATTAAAAAGAAATCAGAAAATATACAATAAAATAATAATAAATTTCTGTTGTATGACAAAATATATTTAAACAATTTTTTAACATGCAATTTTATGTAAAAATTGATCAAAATTATCTTGTAATAACATGTAATCATGTTATTTTTTGTATAATTTTGACTTTTTTGTTATTCTGTATATAAAAACAGTCATAAAGAGCAAAAGTTTATAAAATATTGTAAAATAGAATATTTTGATACAAAATAAAATATTACATAAAATATTTTTCATATTTATAATATTTTTAATATTTTTAAAGTAAAGAATAAAGTTCATCAATTGATATTAAAATATATAATTGCAATTTTAAAAAATATAATTACAAACTATAAATTTTTCAAATATCTTTTCTGTCTTATTTCATCATTTATTATTAAATAAATTGTAAAACCAACAATAGTTATATTTAAACTCTTTTCTAATTTATTATTTTACTAATTTTTTTCTTTTTTTATTTTCTAATTTTTTTTCTTTTTTTTTTACTACTAGATCTTTATTATTAAATTTCTTTTATATATAAATTCTTCGATTAGGTATGCTGATTTTTTTATCTTCAAACGATTCTTCAAGTTTTGTCTTTCATTCTGTCGTTCCTATTTTTATAAAAAACGCAGGGAATATATTGTAACTTATTCAGAACGAGAACAAATTGAAAATAACGAAGCACCAGAGCAAGTTACAACGGAAGTAATTGAGGTATAAATATTTGCAATTTAAACAGTATATTATTTAACAAAACTTTTAATCAATGTATTCAGGTAGTTCATTATTTTTCAATGTACATATAATTATCGTATGATTTTTATTATGTTCTAAATATTATTTTAAATTTTATTTCATTTTTTGTATAATTTTGACTTCTTTGTTATTCTATATATAAAAACAATCATAAAGAGCAAAAAATTTTTTCTTATATTTGAGATAAATCCATAAAAAATATCAAAATATTTGACAAACAATATTAATGTTAATTAACAACATATAATATTCGCATGTAAATTTATTAAATAATTATACATACACATATATATATATATATATATATATATATATGCATTAATATATTTTTATAAATTTTAATCTTATTATTTTACTTAATTTATAAAGTATTCTGCTATTTTATTTGTATTTTCATAATTATGTAGTATAAATTTTTAATACTTTTTATATTGAACAAATTTTTTTACTATATCAAAAACTAATGCAACAGCTGGACAACAGTTTACAAAAATCACAATTGTCATTGCCTGTGCAATCGCAAGTATCACCATCATCAGTTTCAATCCGAGAAAAACGGATAGGTCTATGTTAGTATCACGTTTAATTTTTCTATATTGTAATTAAGATACAAAGTCTATATAGTGGCATAATTTTAAAGCATTAATTCTTCTTAAATTATCTTATATAAATGTATAATAGAACTAATTTTGTTTAGTTTTATGACTATAGATTAGGCAACAATTACTATTGACAAAATTAATTTTTTGTCACAAATAATTAGCAAAAATTATGTAACTATACACAATTACAATAATTAGCAAGAATCATGTAATACTATAACAACCATGCTTGTCGAACTCTGATTGCTAAATCGGCCATATTTGTCAAATCGATCAAACTAGCCATACCGAGCATGTCTGCTACATCGGTCACGATTATACCTTCGACTGTCACTCTGATGACATTACCACGACTAGTGCACCGGTCACAACAGCCATATCAGCTAAAAGTGTCAGATCGGTTTACAAATGTCGCATCAATTACGACTGTCACACCGGCCACGACTATCATACCGTCCACATTGCTATATCAGCCACAATTGGCGCACCGACGACAGCCATACCAGTTACAAGTGTCAGATTGGTTTACAACTGCCGCACCAATCACGACTGTCACACCGGCCACGACTGCTATACGGACTACATTGCCATATCAGCCACAATTGGCGCATCGGTCACAACAGCCATATCAACTACAAGTGTTAGATCAGTCTACAAGTGTTGTATCAGCCACGACTGCCACACCAATCACGACTGCTATACGGACTACATTGTCATATCAGCCACGGCCGCATGGGTCACAACAGCCACCACCATATCAGCTACAAGTGTCAGATCGATTTACAACTGCCGCACCAGTCACGACTGCCACACCGGCAAAAATTACCACACCAGTCGCGATTGTTACATTGATATGACCACATTGTCATATCAGTCACAATAGTCATACTGGTCACAACAGCCACAGTAATCACACAAGCCACAATTGTCAGATTGATCTATAACTTACATATTACTTACATATTAGTATCGAATTAATATTCTTTACCAGTATTTTGTATTATATCTTTTTTGTTTCTTACCATTGTTAGTTATAACAATTTAGTAAAAAAATATTGTTAATAATTTTCTTTTTGTAATTAACAATCTTATAATGAATTGGAATGATTTTCAATCCTGACAATGCATTTCCTGTATGCAACTTCACAAAACATATATAGTAATTCTCATTAGGAATTGATCATATAATAAGAGAATTATCACTGTAGGAATGGCTGACCTTTTTGTTTGACGTGCTATTTTAGATGTTCGAAATCTTTGGTATGCCATTCTACTACAGAATTAAGCAAAAGAAAAAAAACAGAAAAAAATTGTAATTTTACTTATATTTTCTTCTCTTGTATTAAAAGAGAAAAGAGTTCTGTTTAACAAAATTTATTATCACTTTTGATTTGTTTATATTTTTACATTTAACAGTCCGTGCCTTTTAAACATGGCATTAATAAATGCCGTGAATTGGTCACTCTTGATGTAAATATACAAAATATTTGTTTATGTATTATATGTAATATACATGTTTACATATATAAGTTTATACATACATGTATATAATATATATACATACATACACATATATATTTTTACAATTATACATAAACATCTATTAATATATAACGTTAATAAATTTTAAATTCTGAAATGTATACGTATATAAATTTGATGCAGTAAATTAATATTATAATATTTATATTCTTTTTTTTCGGAAATTACCCTTCTCTCTCTCTCTCTCTCCCTCCTCTCTCTTCTCCCTTTCTATCTCTTTCTTTGCCTCTATATATTTATTTTATCATATATGTTTCCATCTCGAAAGAATAATTTTTACTTATTTCACTTTCATTTTCAATTGCTCGTGACTTTCCTGCTGCCACATACGAGAACTAGAATTTTATAATCTGATACGATATTATCCGCGCGAAAAAGTTAACCAGTTGTCTCTGATCCTTCGCGTTATTGCTCTTTATTACGACTGGCTTCCCTCTCTGCTTTTCGCCGACGATCGCGGGAACCCTATCGAGAACCATTTCCGTATTCTGGACCACCGAGCGAGAGGATTATCTCGTAATGGCACCGGTGTCTATAATGCCTCGTGAATAGAATCGACTCGTGTGGCTTTGACAACGATGTAAGTATCATCATCGGTCCATACATAAAACAGCACACAATATTTTTGCTATAACGACCAAAAATAGCTTCTTCTTTCCCCCTCCCCCTTTACTCTTTCTTTGGCAAATTTCAGACTCAGTTTATAGAATATCGTATGTCAATCTGACTTGAACAATTTTAAACAGCGTAAGATTGAATATGATGTGAGCTATAAAACGGCGATTTAAAGCATTAAATCGGAAGAGCGGACTCTTTTTGAAAACTGAAGCGAGGTGTGTTTAAGCGTTCTTCCAATTTTAATTAAACATCTGATTACTTTCTATATAAATCTCTTTTCTGTTCGTAGCTCGATTCTAATGTTTTACTATAATTGTGATGATCATGCAACTTCGAGATATTCACTTTGAATGCATAATTATAATTTTTCTCATTTCTTTCATAATGTTATAAGTCAATAGAAGACTGAAATCTACATTCCTCGCGCGACTTTTTGTCTTACAGAATATATATATAAAGATCAAGCTCAAAAGACGCGAGATCATTACAAGCATGGATTGCTGATTTCTGATTAGACAAA
Organism: Pogonomyrmex barbatus; assembly: GCF_055798465.1. Lineage (NCBI taxonomy): Eukaryota > Metazoa > Arthropoda > Insecta > Hymenoptera > Formicidae > Pogonomyrmex > Pogonomyrmex barbatus. The sequence goes on along the minus strand of NW_028297171.1, from coordinate 5,101,185 downwards.
AAAAAGAACTGCAATCTTCTTTCATTTCCTGATGTGGTTGATACAAGAAATAAATTGTGTCGATCTTCTCCAACAATAATAAAAAATAAAGACAGATGCTGGTGCATCAATTAATTCTTATATGCGAAACACGTGGAATTCGTACCAGCCAAGCGTACGTGCGGAATACCATTTCCGTTGCTGGCCAGCTGGACGATGGTCGGAGCGAAGGCGCATGTACGACGGGTTCGTCGACAATTTTATACCCGGTGGTTCATGTGAGGCCAAAGGCTAGCGAGTTATTAGCAGAAAATTACCGAGCGCTCGCGGTCTATTACGCGATACACGCCGAAGTGTCGCGCTTCGTCTCGGGGCCGTGAGAGAGTGATGCTTCGGGTATCCCCTGCCGTGCCGCGGCCAGGAGCACAAGAAAACACAGCCTGTTTCCAGCCGCAACCATCAATCGACGCAGGATTCGATCGTCCGGCATCGAATGCGATGTACGTCATTATCGCGACCGAGCGATAACGCAACGTTCAAATGAACACTGCAGTTAATCCGATGAACATCATGTTCCTTCACGCTTGAGCGCATTTTTAATTAAAAAAAAAAAAAAAAAAGATGTTATTCCTCGAAAAAATTTTCAAAACGACGAGTCTTAAGTAACTTCACTTCATTCTTTCGCTTCAATGTTGTAGAAATATTAGAAGTGCAAATTTAAGAATATTAAAAATGTAAAAGCACTCAATACACGTAGCGTTTGGATGTAATATGTGTTTTTGTGCAACACGGCCGTTAATCGTTCAACTTGTTCCTCGCCCGCGTACATCACCGGAAAGTGTTGTTTTCCGTCGCGGGATACCTCCGGTATGTCCTCGGGTATCCTCTTTTCTCGCCGGGGGAAATTGTCGACCGGCGGAATCTCATCTACTGACATTCCGGTCCCGCATGCGTGCAATCACGCACGGCATTTCGCGCATACCGCTCGAGGCATAATCGCGCTGCTAGAGAAGCCGCCCCTTTTATTTTCCTCTCCTCTTTCCGCATCTTTTTCTCCCGAATGCAAATCGCACGGCCGGTTGGTTGACGCGACGACCTCGCCGGACTTACTTGCGGTTCGGGACGATCACGCTACGCAATGATCCGAATCTATTACTTCCAATGTCTCTCTTTCGCGTACGCCATAAATTTCGTTTTTATCGCGACGCACGTAATATCAGCTGTTCGATCCCTCGCACTGCGTAAATCATTAGCGTAAAGCCACTTCTGTCCACTCCATATCGCGCACTTCAAACAGAACAAGATTTCTAAACGCGATATATCGGTAATCTTTTTTCATGCGCCTTGTGCACGTTATACAGTTGTACAGTTGAAATATCGACATGTAATATAAATACATGTAATATAAATACAATAATTACAAGAGTAATTTCACCAGACAGAGCAAAGAATATCGTTAAACAATTTTTTTATCTAACAAGACGATTGATCACAATGAATTATTAAAAAGTAATTTCTTTCATAAGCAAAATCTGTAAGCTCAAGCACATTCTGTTGATTAATACATAAATATTTATCTATTTTCAATCTTATAACTTTTGTAATTATTTTGAATTATTTTGAAATTGAAAATTTGTTAAAATTCACGAAATTAAACAAATTTTCTCTTTTATTTACATAACTAAGATTCTGATTTATAAAAAATATCAAACTAATAATTCTTCAAGTTTATTGACCATTGACATTATAAGCAAAGTATAAAAATAATGTCCCAGATTATCGTTCTCGAACGGATCCAATATTGAAAGATGAGTAAACGCCCCTATGTTCTTGTATCAAGATACGAAAGAAAAATAATATAATCTTCTATCCGTTGATAAGTTAGCACGAGTGCGTACCATGCGATAAATCGACGTCAAGGCATAATTTCTCGCACGACGCAGGTATCTCTTATAAAGTAGAAAATTATAAGTCATCCGAATGCTTCGCGAGAGGAATCTGTGCAACATAAATAGCAACACTTCCTGTTTTCTCCTCCCTCGCCGTTCGCCAATTGCCCAGTTGATACCGGCTTCGAAATCACGCGCGGTAATCGCGAGAGTCACCGAGGTGGCCCCTTATCACCGTCGCCGAAAAATCATTCGTTAATCACGATCATCAATCGTGTCTTTATCGTACGGAATCGCACCGAGAAACGCGCCGTTCGATATCAACGCGTGGTCCGATCGATGTCCTCTCTTGCCTCCTTCCCCCTTCCCCCCTCCTCTCTCTTTCCCTCTCTCTCGCGGTTGGTTGCATTCGCGGTATGCGCAAATGCTTGGCGATGTCACGAGAAGTGACTTCGTTAGGTCTCGCCGGCAACCGCGGTAAATTTTTCCCCGATAAGATCGTGCAGGCCGATTAGCCGCGGAGAACGTGATCGAACACCTGTAACGAACGCGGCTCGGTCGCGCGTTCCTCGATGTCCGGCCGAGTCATGCCGATCCTCCGGCTCGATTCTGCGATGCCGGCTGCGGTCCCGGTGCATCCGAGTCCTGCCACGTCATAGACGTTAAACGACAGAGATAGCGATTTCAATGAGCAAAAGCTTCCAACAAACGTAGTAACTGATAGTTTCGCAATCTTCTACGCGAGGCAAAACGACCAGTCGCGAGAAAAAGTCGCTGATTAATCCAATGGATTTAAATAAACAATTACCGTGAACGGATTGCCATGACGGATTGTCGGAAACGATCCCGTCGTCCCGTCGTGCATCCTTCGCGGCCGCGCATCGCGGTGCGGTTTCGCAAGTGCGATCGCGTCTCGTCGACGACGATTTCGCAAACGCGGCGCGCCAGGGGGATAATAAAGCGTCTCCGCCGACGATCGAGTCACGCGAGTACATGGAAAAGTTAGCGCACGGAAAACCGGACCACCCGCGGCGCGTTCGGCCGTGCGAGTAGGCATCTCTTCGCTTCATCGTGCCGGCTGCAGCACACGCTTGAACGAGAGGCTATGGTGTGGGAGAGCCGGTGCACCGACGGTGCACCCCGCCGACGCTCTCAGAAGCAGCACTTTCTCTCTCGTCCAATCCTGAGGACACCCGTCGACCCAGTTCGCGGAGCACGTTGCGTCGCACTCACCGTCCAGATGTCCGCGATTAGGAAAGTCGCACGGATAGCTCTCTCGGTTTTCGCAACGATGAAATCCATAAAGGGGACACACGTTGAAAAAGAGATGGACGTGGTATTTCCTATTTATCCCTTTCCACAAATTTCTTGCGTATATAAATATTTATTTCACAAATTTTCTTATCTTTATAGATTTATTGCTTATTATTTATTTAAATCAAGCACTAATCTTCTAATGCCAAGAGAGATGTTGAAGAAATTATTCAAAAATATAAAAGTAAAACTAATATGATCGTAAATTATTTTTCATTTTAAAACAGATTTAGATATGGTCTTAAAGATAAGGTAGATACAACTTGTGCAAAGAACGAAGAATGTCATTTATGATGCGTCGGTACCGAAAGTATATTTGTGACTAATTAATCCGTTTAATCTGACGGGAAGCATTTTATCCGTTTATGCGAGTCGCCACCGACATGGCGAGAAATTACTGCGAAATGATAGGTTCCCACGGATTCCTTCGTGCGGCGACCTACGTGCGCTAACCACTTCTCGATCATGTTATATTCGTTCCGCTGCTTTTGAAAAGTCATATAATTAATGACAAACACACGCTCGATTATTATTGCAACGCCTCGCGTAATGTCTACCTTATCACGTTACATTATCGCTCACGTCAAATATCAAAGTGAAATAACACGCCGCGTTATATGCCGCTCGCGTTAAACGCGCGTCGCAAACCACCTCAAATTTGAACTATACATTACGAACAGCCAAGAATGATTCATACACATTTTACGTTTAATCCTCAACTATCGCGATTAAATTTGCGCAATCTATCTATGATGTCGATCGTCGATTTAGATCCAAATGGTGAACGCATAATACCAACAGATCAAAAAGCAAAATTAGTATCGTTTTACGTTAATTTCGCTCGCGCAAAAATTTTTTCTTTCATATATAAACCTTTCTTATATAAACCTCTCGCGCTAAAAAGAGCAAATTCCTATGTATGAAATGGAATTTTGCATAGCAAATAACACGAAGCGCCAAACGCGCAGCCAAACGGCGTGATCATCGAAACGGCGACTTTTCCCTTGCTGACAAAAATGAGGAACGTGTTAATTATCATTAAAGCACGTGTACACGGAGAAAATCGCAAAAGCACACGCTGCTCGAGCAACCGACCGATCTGTCAGTGCACCTCCGCCACGATAATTTATAGGTCCGCCTACGTAAGTCAGGATTCCATTAGTAACTTATTAATAGCGAGTCCGCTTCGGGTAAGCACGTGAGCGCGAGTTACACCGATCGGACGACACATCGATCATGGGTGCGTGTGTTCTCTCACCGAGTGACGGTATTTACATGCGAGTATTCCGAAACGTTCATCTTTCGCAAATCGATGTTTCGTAACACGCCATCAAGAACGTCTCGTCGAAACAGGTTCATTTAGAAGTGACATCGATGACATCGCCAAAAAATTAAGAAAACGAGAAGAGAGGGAAAGGAGGGAAATAAGAGAGAAAAGAAAAAGTATTCTCTTCACTGGGAATTAAATTAATCGGATATCATTCGAAATTAATTGGCGCTACCAAGTTGAGGCAAACATTCCAGCGCATTCGTGCAATACGATTAAATTCTTCGGATGCATCATGCACATTGATATCGTTTAAAGTTTTCTCCTTTGTATAACTGAGATCTTGATAATTACATTTACATTCTGAAATCAAAAATTAGAAATAATATTCGCTAAATTCAAAAGTAAAGTATCATTTTTAATATCACAGTAATTCAACGCTTTAAATATAGAAAAATGTGTAGGTCAAACTGCCGTGTCTTTATTATCGCACACGAATGCAGAGACTGCTTAGGTACGATTAC